>NC_048428.1:2151648-2168866 GCF_013103735.1 Etheostoma cragini | reverse complement strand
CTGATACATGGGAAGAGAGCGAGAGAGGGGAATAGACATGGAATAAACACTCCTCCAGAGTGCTTTATCCTGCATTGTCACTTGTTATCCCGGCAGTCTACTTGATATTTAGTGACAAAAACTACATTAGGGCTGACTCCCTCTCGCTGACAATATCTCGTCACATATTACGATATCAAAATAATATCCATATTACTTGACACTACTTGGCAGCTGTGTATGAATATAGTATTGCCAGGGAAAATATCGCAATACTATCCTGTGTCTTCCCCCCCACCCCTAACAAGTAGTCAAATCCAAATCTCTTGTCGTCCACTGCAATCGGATGAAAATGAGCCGCATCAGGGGAAATCTGCATCGCTCAAGGTTCCACAGTGGAGGTCAATGTCAGGGGCCAGAGGAGGAAGGAGAATGATTGGCTCACCGGCCAGCAGACAGATGGACTCGTTACATCGGTCATTATTCCAGCTCATGTCACCGTGGAATGAGAGAACTCAGCAGGTTTCATTAACAGCCCGACAGTCGGCCGCGCAGCTAGTTGTTCAGTCGACTGGTTGGCCAGTGGGTTATGGGAAGAGCTGCGAAGAGGGTTATTGGAGGTGGTTGACAGAAAATGACCTCAGTGTGTTTTGGCCCACAGAGGTTATTATATGTTGTTGCACTGAGGGCTCACAGAGGGCCAGCCTGGACTGCGGCTCGGCCTATCCATTTATTATGGACTGGGCTGATGTAAACGGGGCCATCCAGAGGCTCAGGAAACCAGTGGACAACTGGCGGTCAAAATAACGTTTGGGCCACTGTCGTTGGAAACGATCCGGGCTGTCAGAATTAAAGTGATAATACCGTCGGCGTAACAAGATAACGTTCAGTTAATTCAGTGATCGGTGAACACCGAGCACGCCGAGAGGAAGACGGTGACCGCCGGGGATGTGGTGTACGCTCTGAAGAAGCAGGGCTGCACCCTGAGCGGCTTCGGAGGCTAAACCAGATTGTGGATCCTAATTAAAAGGCTCTTTTAAGAACCACGCACTTGATCTAAAGAGAGACTTCCCTGTCTTAGTAACAGGCGTCATCACTTACATGTTTCACTAAGTCAATGAGCTAGCAAAAGCAGCTCAAGACCCCAAAAAAATAAACCCACTCAAAAAGCCCTTCCAGATGGTTCTCTCTCTCGTTATTTGCATAAATTGTCAAATAGAGGCCGACCGATAAAGGCAGATACCAATACATATATTTGGTTATTTAAAAAAACAATCTTCTGATGTATCGGCAGATGTATGTATGTTTGGAACGGATAAAAATATGCGATTAATTTGAGATTAAGTCCGTGGAGAGTTTATGTGTTAGCCCAGGGGAGACAAGCGAGGAGCTTTTAGCAGAAAGACACAAAAGCAGAATTAGGATTCACGTAGCGTGGCTTTACAGGTACTCTTTCAAATGACTCCGTGGAGCCCTTCAGGCGACTGTCAGCTGAAACCCTCACTGGAGACACACAGCTTATATGCCCTCTGTGTTTCACAGCCCTGGAGCAGATGGTTATGATATGGATTACACTGACAGTAAGTCAATAAGACCCAGATCCTGGGTTTACACTGGATTAGTAAATTGTCTCTCTCTGCCTCCTTTTTATGATTTTTGTTTTCTGATTGCTCACGCCTCCCTGCTCTTCAGCTCAGTTTGGAGCTGCGTTGAGTAGTCTTCTTTGAAGTGGAAGTAGCGAAGCAGAACTTTAGAAGTACCAAAACCAGACTGTGAAATGATGTTCTGAGGCCCTTTCTTTCAGAAGAAGCTCCTTCTAAAACCGCTGAAACCTCGCGGTCGTGCACGCCGCGCTCCCGACACAAATCTTGTTTATTGCTCCCATGCCATATGTTACTTGTCCACATGCTTTTACTCTGATATACGATATATGTACCCAACTCACAGACCAGCTTTGGTTACAATTAACCAATGCGCCATCCAACCAGAGTGCAGCAATTAAACGCCATCCAATCAAATTTGTGTGACAAGCAGACGCCTTTCATCACAGCAGGGATCCAGACGGCTCCGTGCAGCCCACCTGCCCCGAGCGCTGTCTCAGGGATGGTCTGGAATAGCTAATTAGGCAGCGCCGCTGCAGAACATCCAGCACGGGACACTCGGCGCCAAACCAGCGAGAGTTAAAAAATTCCACTTGATCTCGTCATCAAGCCTCGCTGTTTTCTACGTGTCAGCGTTCTCGCTTTTGATCCGTCGTCGGCGCACACAGAGAAGAGAGAGGAGCATTTTTGGTTTGTTTAGCAGAGTTTCACATGAGTTTTGCAGGCCCCTGCAGTGCACGTTGCACCGCATGCTCTTCAAATGCAGTCCCACTCAGGGAAGAGGGGGGGAGGGGGCTGGACTGGGGACATCAACATTTTGTCTTTTAGTAAACGGTGGACTCGTCTGCGCTCATCTGTTATGTCAAAATTATTCAGGAGGTGATCGGCTGAGCAGCTACACGGCTTTGAGCTGAAGGAAGTGCACTTCAAAGTGTCCCTGCTGCAAGACTCTTTGGATACACTTTTGTCAGAAAACGCTCGGCTAGTAGCTATTATTCCAGGTTTTGTTCATGCAAAAGCACGGAGGCGTGGGGTGGGTGTTATTTTACCACCGCAGTGATGGAAATATATAATTAAATAAAACAAAAGCAGTGAGCTAAGTCGCCTCTTGCAAAGCTTCAAACAGCCAAAACTCATCTCTGTCCTGATGTGAGAGGAGAGAAGTGTTGAGTACTCTCACAGCTGGAAAACAATACCACAACAAATAATGGATGAGGGGCCAGCAGAGGGGGAGCACACTGCAGCCGACACAAATAGGAATTATTCATTATACATGCTCTATTCACCGAGTATGTGTGAGGCGAGCTCAAGCCGGTTAAAATGCAGCGTTCTCCATAAGTCAGGCGGGGCACCTCACCTTTTGGGTGCCTGAGAAAACTGTCTGAACCCACCCCTCTTTAGCTTTCCCTTTCTGTCTTCATTCACCCCCCTATATCCCAGTCTCACAATAACCAAATAGAAAAAATATTTTATTATGAGAACTTTCACGTCGTGCATTATATTCTGAATGTGTTTACAGTCGGGAAGCTGAAACGCTCTTTCCCTGTATGCTTTTTTAAATGTCTGACCTTGATAGACAAAAAACATACATTGGGCCTCAAACTGAAGAGCTCTTCAGTCGTGACATACCATTAGTGTTCAAAAGGCCAATTACAAAAACCTACAAGGCACTCAGAGTCACTAAACGCCAGACTTCGATTGGAGCCTGACCTCACTGTGATTTGCGTGCACAGCTAAGCACCAAATAATAGATAGAAGATCTTTAACATAATTACGCCTTAATGGACGGCGAAGCCACGTTGTCAAAAAATTGATATGCAGGCCTCGGCAGCGTTTAAGGGGAAATGGCAGAGCGCATTTATCTTCACGTCAAAGAGAAACCGAGAGAAAGAGGGCTGATGGAGGAATGACATGCTGGGATGACACCACCCTCTGTAAGATCATCTCCCGTCAAGCAAATCTGTGGCAAGTGCTATCTAGTCTAATTGCAGTGAGTATCGCCTCCCCCCCACACCCTTTTATATTTAATCATACCCCTGCTACTCTGTTGACAAAGCCAGATGAAGTTTTACCAGCCATATTAGCAGCAATATTGACCAACTTCATCAAGGTGACCGCCAATAATGGCGGTCAGCTCCAGTCCGCTGCATTTAGCAGAGACTTTTTTTGTGTGAAGTCAGCCCCATTAAGTCAGGGATAATTGTGTGTGTGTGTTCTCCATGGTGAATATTTGATCTGCTGTTTGCCCTTTGCCGGCCACACAGTCCAGAATAATGGCTCCCTTTGAGCGGCACGAGGCAAAACCTTGGGCTCCTTTGGCCCAGTAAGAGGCAAACCCAATTACTCTATCAATTATTAATTCATCCTAAAGGTCGTCCCTTTGCTCTATTATCCACACCAGTCTGAGCATGCCAATGTCATGAGTGTTAACAGGGCCTTTAGGTCAAAAACCACCCAGACACAGATGAACACTGTACACACTGCAGAGGACTTGACAGACTTCTCCAACAGTCAGAACTGGTAAGGAATCCCAGAATGTGGATAATTACTGAGGGCTGTAACAGTATTTTAAAATGGGGTAGTATTGTACAATTCAATTTTATTTATATAGCGCCAAATCACAACAACAGTTATCTCACTGCGCTTTCCATAAAAGAGCAGGTCTAGACCGTACTCTGTGATGTTATTTACAGATAAACAGTTTCCACCAAGAGCAAGCACTTGGCCAGAGAGGCAAGGAAAAACGTCCTTTAAGAGGCAGAAACCTCAAGCAGAACCATGGAGAGCGAACGAGAAAGACAGACAGTAAAGACCAAGACGTGGAGAATTGTAGCAGAGGGTGTGGAGCAGGAACATTTGAGGCAGCAGGTGACTCCAACCACAGCTCCAGACTCCGCAGCTCCAGAGCCAGAAACACCTGCAGGAAGTGATAGGAGGAGAGGGGCGAGAGAGCACAAGACTACGGGGGCGAGAGAGCACAAGACTCCGGGAAAGGGAAGAAGTCGAGTTAGTAACATGCATTATTGGGATGAGGTTGCGTAAGTTTATATTATAAGTGGTGAAAAAGTTAGCACTTTAACTTTTGTCTTCCGACCATTTTGAAACCTCAAATTGGTTTGAAACCTGTCAATTGTTTTTTTCTAAACAAGCTAGCTAAAGACCTAAAATGGAGCAGCATACTACACAACTAGCAACTAGCACTGGTGGATAAACCTTTTGCAGCAAATATGAAATCCGAATCCTTACCGTATTTGTTTCTTGTACTGTATTTGGGAGATGAATTAAAGTTTAACATGTGAGCAATTAGGGCTGGGCGATACTGAGAAACTATCCTGATATTCTCGACCAAATATCACAGTATCGATACAACGTTGATCTATTGCCCAGCTCTATGAGCAATTGTAATGTCTCTGTGATACAGGTAAGCTACATTTGTTAGCATTTGCTGGCTGGAATTTCCCAGGATCTTTGTGACATAATGCCGCATTTATGCACTTAGTAATGGGCGATAGAAACTCTCTGCAATATAAACAACACAATATTGGCCTACAAATGCAATATAATTATATAATATTATATAATAAAATCTTTATCGCAATAAGCAATGTGATGAAGCAATCTTTCCGCGAAACCGTTCTGTAACCGTTCTCTAACCCTTGTGTTGTCTTCTTGTCAAAATTGAAAACCAACACTTTTGAGGCTTTATATCGATTTTTAAACTTACGCTTTCGTCCCTTTTTTCCAAACCTTTGACCAAACCTGTTTTTTTTGCAGTGTTTGCCACTTTTCTTATGTTTTCAACACCACATAACAATAACTTATTAACTTTAGTTTTACAGTTATTTTTGGAATTTATGGTCAATAACCCTAATTTAAAGTTAAAAAAGAAAAAATTAGGAGTTATTTAGACTAAAATTAAAGGAATGGATGTCAACTTTTACTCAATACTATTTCCAAATCACTTCAATTTTCTTTTTTTTCAAATGCTATAAAATTGAATAAGACACCCCAAAATTAACACAAGAGCATTGTGTGGAATCAATCTGGGTATTTTGGGTAGTTAAAAAAATACTGATTACAGGGAAACGGGTCAATTTGACCAGAGGACAACATGAGGGCTAATACAAGGAAATAATAATAATAATCTGCGGCTATAAAAAGACATTTGCCTTAAATTATCAGTCAAAATTAAAAATAGGTGACAAAATGAATACTGTTTAACAATGCCATTTGGTCATGATTTAGGTGGAGACCTTTCTCCGCTTGTTTTAAACTAAAAAAGAAGAAGGAAATAAAAACTGTTTTTTTTTTTTTTTTTTTAGTTAGTATGTCAACAAAACATGCGAATTCCGATTGTAAAAAAGGGAATTCCGTTTTCATGTGTAGACTCTGATTCCGTGATGGGGCCCTAATTGAACCGGTGCCAGCGGTGGCTTTGTGGTCCTGTGTGGCTACGTGTCACCGCCAACGTGGCTAATGTTGAATGTGTCGTCAGGTTTGACCTTTCAGCTAATGGTGCTGGCACTCCTCAGCAAAGGCCACATCATTCATTTCAACCAATCACTGCTCCCTGCGTTCACTGTCTGCGTACTGGTGACTGAATGAAACAAGCCACCAAGGATCAAAATCCCGTAGCATTTGGGCCATTCCACAAACAATAATGTGGCCAGCGATGGCGATAATCAGTTTCACGGTGAATGTGATAGCGTGCCATGACATGACCTTTTATCAGGCCTGACATTTATGAGTGCTACGTCTAGGTTATATTACAACATCAATATTTATGATAATAACATCGAAGTGCGTTATCACCCTCTCCGTCTGAAACACACCACCTGTATTTCTGGTGTACTGTCGACAACTACTGCGAATGCGGTTTTGGGGACTTGGACGGTGTGAAAGATCAAACCAACAACTTATCACACATGTACTGCAAAGCAAATTCTCAATTACGATGCAAAGCAGTCTACTTTGGTAATTACGAATTGCCAAGGCTGTCTTCATTAAATTGCATTATTTGTCATATTAGCATTAAGTGCATAATGAAATATGATTATCTGTAATTATTCCCATAAATTACTTTTAGGCCACTGATCACCAAGGACATAAACACAACGCAGAGTCTGTGGTGTATTTTTCCTCCTTTTCCAAATCGACTGTCCTGTTCAGAAATGCATCCCCCCCAAACAAAACTAGCATTAGTATTCTATTCCCACACATCCCATCTGTTGAAGAGTTTACAAAAACTCTCCTCAAACTTTCCTTTCCTCTTCTGTTGACACAGTAATACATTACGTTGCTCCAGTCAAATGTGGCGATTATGAAGAAGTGTGAGCACAGAGCTGTTGTAACTTGACAGCTTAAATACCAAATTTTCCTTCATTATTATTCATTTTCAGGCAATGTACAAACAAAATGAGGGTGGAAGTAGCATTAATGATATCATAATTCAGCAACAAGCATACTCGTACATTCACTTCAGTTTTATTTATAGTGTCAAATCAAAACAGACGCTGTCTCAGGACACTACTTCCACATAGAGTAGGTGTGGACCACAATTTAGAGAGACACAACAACATTCTCCCCCCCCCAGGAGCAAACAACAAGAAACCTTGGACAGAGCCTGGGTCTAGATGAGGAGAAGGAGGGAGGGAGAGGGAGAGAATGGTGACGATTTTGCCAGTAACAAGGGGAACTAAGAAATGTAGATTAATGACTGCTTTTACAACTGAAACGTAGACCTACACACACATTTCAAGTCATTTCTGCTCATTTGGAAACCAAAACGGAGAACAACACACATCTTGAAAGTCATTTCTGCTCATTTGGAAACATTAGATGGGGCATTGTCATTCAGTGTGTCTAATTGCCATGGCAACATGGGAAAAGAAAAAGGCAACATGCTTGGAAAGAGAAACAAAATGTGCCAGATCTTTTTGTGGACTTGGTGAGGTAGTGGACCAGCCTGCAAGTCGCCGGTGGAGGAGAGAAAACCGACAACAAAGTGTGTGTGTGTGTGTGTGTGTGTGTGTGTGTGCGCGCATCCCTGCGAGTGTGTGTGTGTGTGTGTGTGTGTGTGTGTGTGTGAACGTGTGTGTGTGTGTGTGTGTGTGTGTGTGTGTGTGAACGTGTGTGTGTGTGTGAACGTGTGTGTGTTTGAAACTGCTGACTGGAAAAATGTGGGTTTCTTCAAGAGCTCACAAAGCCATGAAAGCATGTGATGACAGAGTCTGGTGAACACACTCAATCACTCATGCACACACACACACACACACACACACACACACTCACACACACACAGCTAAGCTTCTTTAAATGTTGTTACAACTACCTGCCTGGAATATGACAACTGTTTGAAATCTGTGATACAATCTTGTAGCCAATGTAGGTGTTTTGTAGTGTAATTGTATTCTCAAATTATATTTGCAGTTGTTATTAGAAAGAAAAAAAATAGCTATAAGTATCCTTTGAAAACTGTACAAACATGTTTCTGTGCCGTTGTTACTCATTTTGTCACTCACATCAATTAAGGCCCAAAAAGACCCCAAAAAACCCAAAGTACAGTCTTGTGTTTATATTTAGACACCCTCGGCTGTCGACTGAATATTCCTCCGTGATGGGTAAACTGAGAGTTCCACTTTACATAAAAGCCCTGAGAATCCAGTGACTGGCATGTTGCTGCACAAGAACCATTTTTAATAATCAAATTCCCCCGTGGCTTGAGTAAGAAATATGTGTGCCCGTGTGTCTGTTCGCTCCTGTTCTCATTAAGATCTACACTACAGGGCTCTGCTTCAATGTTGTTTCCTGTATAGCCCATTACTGCTACCTGCCCCGGGGTTGGAAGTTGAAGCCTGAGACAAACAACGAGCCGTGTGCAGGAAAATGCACCCGGGAGATTAGCGTGGCGAGGAAATCGGGGTGTGTAAGAGGGGTGAACTTAAGGTTGTGTCAACCTGAGGCCATAATGGGCTATTGTGGAAAGACGATTTCCAGCCAGGGTTTTAGTGTGGGGGCAGGGGGCAACAAAAGGAAGGGGGTGGGGGTATGGTACGTACATATATTGTATAAAATATAATTTAATTCGGAAATTACAGACATAATGTCACTTTTTTTTTATCTGCAAGGACAATAATTGAAGGTGTGTAAAGGCTGAACAGAAAGCTGGGTTTTCATCATTCAAACTAGAGCCCGACCAATACCCATACAAATACTTGGTTATTTAAAAATCTGATATTTCGATATATTGGCTTATATATTGAAAAAATGAAATCCAGAAAGGCATCACAAAACATAAACAGATTTCCCTAACATGAGTTATTTGGAGATATTTATGAGTTCTCCCTTAAATAATATAATTTGTTTTATTGTCACAACCAAGTGGAGGAACATCAAATATATTAAAGATCTGATAAATAAAATGTACGTAAATACAAACTTAAGATATGAAACTTAAAGTCGTTGTGAACAAAAACGCAAAAATAAAAAATATGACAGGGACGTTGTAGAGCGCCCTCTGCTGGACAAACTATGCAACGCCAACACTCATAACAAGGTTGACCGTCCGTTTTTATTTTATTTTTTAAATATTACATTTGTTATCGGCCATTATCAATGCTAATACCGATAGATCGGTAAATGCCTGATACCAGCCGTGTGTGGGCTCTAATTCAAATGTGAACGGGATTTTTCTGCCCGTGTTTGTCTTCCATTCTGTTTATAATGGCCGTGGTATGAATATCATTGTACACTTGCTACAGCCGATTTGGTCCGACAGCAGCGGTTCACAAGGTGTTGCAAAATTACCTTTTACCACGGTGTGAAGCCTCGGCGTGGTCAAGACTTAGTCACGGGTTGAGCAGTCCAGTTAAAACTGCCCTGTCCCACTCTGCAATTCCCGCTGTGTTATTTTCCCGCGGTTGCTCACAATTGCCTGTGGTGTGCCTGAGCACCCATAGAATCTGCACCTGTGTCAGTCGGACCATTTAACTTTGCAGGGAAGAGAAAACCCGCATGTCGGTACTGGGGGTCGACCCATACTGGTATTTCAAGGCTGATGATTTGATATTTGATGCATTAAGTCAGACTCACGTGTGAGTGAAACTAAAGCAGAGGGTCAGCCACAGATCTGTAGCCGAGCCGAAGCAGCACACTTTTTAATGAATTAACTTTATTGGTTCTCAGTCAAATAAAACGCTGAGACAGATGATCCGCAAACTGCCATAAAACGGCCTGGTGATCGGTCTATCCCTAGTCCGACTGACCCTGTAAACACAGCAGTCTGCCCCAGGTTTTTGGTTCTGTGCTAAGAAACAAGCGGTACTTTCCATCCGCGTGATTATGACAAGCCCGGCCTGTCTGACTCAACTCTACTACTATTTCTGTGTTGTGCCAATTGCAATTTAGCGGGTGTCGGTGGGGACGGCTCACACTGATACTGTCAGTCACCGTGTTTTCCAATTACCATAGCCTGCACACCAACGTGATTGCCTGATAGGCGCTGTATTTCCGTGGCAATTATTATTATTATTCTGATTATGTCAATCATTTCACTCTCCGCTCCATGTGGCATCAAATAGCGGTAGCTGCTCGCTGCTCGCTTTTTATTTCCCCTCATGTGTCTGATGGCTGTTTGAGGTACATTCTCTCTTTTTACAGTAGAGAAAACTTTTTAAAAATTCATGGTCTGTTCGCCTCTAGCGCCATTACCTTTGAGCTTGGTAGCTCATTCTAAATTACTAACGGCTTGTATATGGTCCCCATAATGATAATTTTCGCTCTCTGTCAGTAATAATTGCGAGGTTAGTTCTATTTTAGTGCAAGCTCAGGGCTTTCAGTTTTATCTTGCTACTTCTTGTATTATTCATGTCATCCTCGTGTCTTTGACTTTTCCTACAGCGCCCCCCATTTAAACCGCAATTACTACTATTACCACCTCTACACTCCTCTGGTTAAAAAAAGAAGAGAAAAAAAAGCTATTTTCTTCATTATCATCGCCACCGCCACCATCATCATCTATTTCCTACATGATTCAATTAGTGAGCCATCAGATAAAAGGTCACAGCTGTAATCAGTGCATTGAGAACCTGTTCCCCCCCCCCCCCTCTTTTTCTTTCTTTGCACCTTTCCACTGTGCCTGGCGTTACATCTAAGGGTGGCTAATGACCTTGCACTTTTGAACTAACGCAGTATCCGTGGCAACACATGCGTTTTGTCTGCGAGGCGTTTGAGTTCATACAGAATCAGTGGAAATGCGGATATTGGCAAGGCGTCATTTGCAGCCTTTTTTTTTTTTTTTTTTTAAATTTGTTCCGCACTCCTTACAAATGGATTGAACAGACTCATGTCTGCTGCAAATGTTCAATATTCAAACTCGTGTCAGGACTCCAGACTGCAGTCAATTCAGGTGTAATGTGCTCAGTGATGGCTGTTTTATCTGGAGTGTTTTATCTACTGAATTGCACTGTGGTTTCTTATTTGCTGTCAATGGGTATGCTCAGATTGCTTTTTAAACCATTAGTAATCCAATCCTGGGCTCACAATTTACACCCATATACAGTAGTTGCATGCGCCGCTGCAGCTCCAGCCCAGTGCCGATTTACACAGCTATTGCGATGATTTGCCCGTCCCATATAAATGTTGGCAGACACGTGGAATGTGCAGTCATGTTGTCGACTTTAAAGTGCCCATATTCTGCTCATTTTCAGGTTCATAATTGTATTTGGAGGTTGTACCAGAATAGGTTTGCATGGTTTAATTTAAAAAAAACATCATATTTTAGTTGTACTGCACATTGCTGCACATCCTGTTTACACCCTGTGTGTTTAGGTCTCCGTTTTAGCTCCAGAGTGAGACATCTCACTTCTATCCTATCTTTGTTGGGAGTCACACATGCTCCGTAGCTAGGTAAGATCCCATTAGCTAGAAAACTCTTTCTCCAACTTTGAATCACTTTTAAAGGTCCAGTGTGTAACTTCTGTAGTTGTTAATTATCAAAATCTGTATTGCCCTTCACAAACTTGTCATTTTTTGTGAATATTGACCACCACCATCAATTTATTGATGTATTCCTATTGGCTTGAAATTTTACATTTGCTCTTGCATGAACTGGGGTAGACTCTCCATAGTCAGGCTCCATCGTTAGCCGGTGAGGGACATGATGACAGGACATACTGTCCCGCCTTTCTTGTTTTTGCTGTCACATGATAAACTCACAGCTGGTGCTAGTGCTGCTAATGGGTATCTTCGCTTCGCGGCTCCGACAGTTCAGAAGTAGGAAACATGTAGGACCACATGTTATCCTATTGCATTCTGTGGCGGAATGGGTCAAACTTCATAGGCCCCAGGTCCTCGGGAGGGCAGGGGAGAGATGAATGAAATCCAAGTTTCAGGAACAGGAGTCCCCTTCTAACCCCAGAAAAAAAGGAGATTGAAAAAGCTTTTTGAAGTGTGAAGGCTTCCGTAGCTGTAATACGTAATTTAAACTGCGTGATGCAAAAGAGTTGATTGCAATGTATGATCTTGACGATTGATGGGAGAAATTCACACTGGACCTTTAAGGTTTTGTATTGCAATTTATGGTCCTGGGGGGGGCTGGTACAGCATCTGCCCTCTGCAGGCTGAGTTGTTGGCAGCGATTCAGATCTGACCTCTAGCCTCAATCTGATGTTGAAATTTTAGTTTTTTTGTTAAATGATTTACAGACATTTTTGTACAGATTAGAGCCCGACCGATATATCGGCGAAATTACCCAAACTTTTGTTATCAGCATTTATAATAGCCGATTAAAAGAAAAACAATTTTTTTCCCTTTTGTTTACGTATTCATTCATCACAATCATTTATGACAAACAAAAAATTCTTATAACAATAAATAAAATAAAAACGGACGGTAAACAATGTTAGAACCGTTGCATAGTCTGTCCACCAGAGGACGCTCTACAACGTCCCTGTTAGTGATGGCATAGTCTGTCCACCAGAGGACGCTCTACAACGTCCCTGTTGGAACACTGATCATTTTTTTGGTGTTGTTTTTTTTTTTAAGGGCAAAATAAATTTGGATGTTTCTCTGTTCTGTGTTGACAAAAAGATAATTCATCATATTATTTTAGTGAGAACTCATAAATATCTACAAATAGCAAATGTTAGGGATCAATCTGAAATACACCCACAATGTTAGGGAAGACTTCCCTAACATTGTGGGTGTATTTCAGATTGATATATATATATGTATATATATCTCGGAATCTCTTTTAAATGACCAAATATTTGTATAGGTATCGGCCTTAAAAATCCTTTATTGGTCGGGCTCTGGTACAGATATCCATGGAGATCCTCTGGCTTTTCATCTATTTCCTCCAGCATGACTAACCTTGTACCTATCCTTTCAAATATCTACAAAATGCACTGTCACAAAACTTTGTACAGGCATTCATGGTTCCCTGGCGATGGATCCTAATGACTGGTGATCCCCTGTTGTTTTCATTGAAATGCATGTCATAACTACTAGATGAATATCCATAACATTTGGTACAGACAGCCATGTCTGGCAACCAATTACAGTAGGTTATGAACAGTAGGCTATAGTAAATGGATGGCAAGTGTTCATCTAATTAGCTGTTTATACAATACATTTGACTCCCAAGATGATTTTACACATAAGCTATTAAAGACAGAACCTTAGGTAAAGTTTTTTTAAACCATTCTGATATATTGGTTATCAAACTTTTTATTTCATCAAGTATCCCTGACACATATTAGACCACAGACAACCATGAAAAAGCCATGCAGTCTCTCATTGTGTTACTTCTAGTGAAAATAAATTATTCCCCCTTTTGCTGGGGACTCCCTGGAACGCTCTCAAGGACCCCTGGGGGTCCCAGGCCCCACTTTGGGAACACCCAGCCTTATACAGTAATTTAAAGTGTAATTCATCTGACACACTTAGTAACAATGGCCTAGCTGAAAGAAAGCAGACTCTTACAAACCCACATGGGTGTACACACACACACACACACTCGTAATCACCTTAAACATCCGCGTCATATCTTTCCCTGAACTCACATACCGTACGCCTGCCTGATCAAAGAGGAAAACAGCAGATGTGTGTGTGTGTGTGTGTGTGTGTGTGTGTGTGTCCATCTCAGCAGCTGCTCTGTCAGCATCCTCTCAGTCCGAGGGGGGGGTCCAGGTCCACACAGCATGGATAAAGAACTCATCAACAACCCCAGGCGCTGTGCTCAGTGTGTGGGATGTGTGCTGCAGACTCAGCCTCTCAGCCCACTATCTTCTCCCCCCCAACACACACACACACACACACACACACACACCATCATCATCAAGGGCCCCACTGTAAACACATTAACATGCTTACTGTCTGCATTCATCCAGCCACTATGCCTTGTGCCCACTAGGATGGATCTTTTTTAATGGGGCGGGGGGGTTAAGATTCAGCAGTGCGAGAGCTTGTTATGATAAACTAGAATCTGATTTGTTATGAATGCAAAGCACACAGCTGAAAAGCTCTTGGGGTAGTTAGTCTCTGGCTATAGGCTTAATGAGTTTGTGTGTGCACACTGTATGTGCTGCATTAATGTGTGCGATGGTGTGCGTCAGCGTTTTGTGCGAGGGCTCGTGTGTTTGTTCTGCACTTGTCAAAGAGGAGAGCTCAATGGAAGTGTAATACACTCGTGGGATGGCTGGCGGCTGGAGGCGGTCACTCCGATTCACCCGCGGAGGCTAATTCCATGCTAACAAGTCAACGATGCCACATGCTTGTCCTTGCCCACAGCCCTGTGGGCCATTCTCAAAAGCAAAACCAATTAGCTCGCTTTGGGTCTGTCAAACCCCCCCCTGAAAAGTCATTCTAAACTTTTTTTTCCCCCCTCTCTCCCCTTGGGGCGTTTGATTGAAGGAGGTCTGTGAGGAGTCTAAAGGAGCTGCGCATTAATAAGCAGTTATCACTGACATGAAAGACGGCCAGCAAGGAGCATCAAATACACAAGGCTAAGCTGCCTAGCCAATCAGCTCAAATAGCTATTAAGTGACAAATCTTCTCACCCGCAACTGAAACCACGTCTAATGTACAAGCAAGCAGATAAATACGGCTTTAATGGACGCATTAGCACGCGGGGGCATTCTTTGTGAAAACTTTCTTTGCGCTATCGGTGCGAGTGGGAAGAAAGCGGACATGAAGGTGTCAGGACTCGCTAAGTGAACAGACTTCACATTGTGCAGTATTTTCTGCAGTTCCACTGCGGGAGTAGCTCATTGGAAGGTAATTAATGGAATGGAGGCCGATAAATACCTTTTGTGATGTAGCTTGTCAAGGACATGAAGATGATGGGAGGGAGTTTGAGAGCCAGAGAGAGAGAGAGAGAGAGAGAGAGAGAGAGAGAGCTACAGGACAGACACCTTTTCTTCATCATGACGGCTAATCCTCATTCCTTCATCCCTTTCCTCAATTCCTAAATGAAACTACCCCTCCCTCATCACTCCTCCCCTTCCACTCTTCTCTCTTCCTCCCCTTATCGGGCCCCCTGCCTATTCTCCCCTGCCCCAACTGCACTTGTTTCCATGGTAACACAGGATGAAAAGAGTTACTTCTAGATTAAATCAAAGATTTTGAAGTGCCGAAAATATTACAAGCTCTTTTTGAATCGAGTTCCTCGAGTTCATGATGATACTCTATTTTCTCCTTCCAGGTGCCGCGTGTGCGTCCCTTTCTTCGCTGTAAGAAGAAAGACAGAGCAGCGCTGCTGCGTCACGCACTGAATCAAGCTATAAGACCCGTCTGTCTCTGTGGGACCAATGAGGGCCTTGTAAGTTGACAGTTTTTTCTCAGTTTTTAAGGGCTTTGTACTGTAGGTGTCCCACAAATCTTTCAGCTGCCATCGTGGCAGTCCGGAGAAGAATTTGGTGCATAATTGAATATCCAGGCCGGAAAAAGAACAAAACCTGAGAAGGATTCTTTTGGGGAAACGGCAGTCAACTGTCTGATAAGGTTGCGTGTCTTCGAACATGTTGTGGGTTACTGTGAAACCTGTTTTTTCAATCGGTATCGCCTCCGATACTGCCTACAACGCTGGTATTGTATCGAGAAGTACTGGAGTCTACACACCGATCCGATACCACGTAATAAAGCCCTAAAGAAAATCTACGTTAAAGTAGTTCATGTTCTTTTTCTGTTTTAGCTGACTGTCAAACAAGACAATAAAAATTCGTTCATTGTTTGAGAGTGTAACCTTATTCCATCTATGCAGGGATTGTAGTATACAGATGTTATATGAACCACTGGTATCACATCACTACTCAGTATTGGCCGATACGCAAGTTCAGGTATCAGAACCGGTATCGGGAAGAAAAAAATGGTACCGGACCATCTCTACTGGAGATGTTTGCTAGCTTGCAGATCAGAACGAAAGCCAATGACGACTGCGGAAGATGTAGCAGCAGCGTAATTGTTGAGTCAGAGCCAAACAGAAATTAGAATTCTTTGGAGTTATTCTGTAAGAAATATAAACGGTGATGATACTGCAGCTAGGCCTGTAACAATTACATAACTGCAGTTTTTTCCTTTTAAATGCAATGAATTAGCTAAAGTCCTAAGGCGTTTGACTGGTTACTAACGGTAACTAAGCTTCATGTACACTTTATTTAAAGTGACTACATGTAACTTTTAAATGATTCTGAAAGTGTAATGTTCCATCTGATGATCATAAATGACCTGTAAAAGCCAAAAAGCCCGGGTTGGTGAGCACGCAGGTAAAAGGTAGCAGGGGATTTCTTTATGTAGTCCTAATTGTGTTTTAATGTTATTTTAGAAGTTATGTGCTGTAGTGGTGGCTGATACTGGGGCAGGAACATCACAGAAAAGAAGGAAATTAAACAAAGATCTAAAAGCTAAAAGGGAAAGTGAAAGACAACGGGCCAGATCCCGGTCACACTCGGTCGGCCTTTCAACAGATAGAAAGTTACGGGATTGTAAATGATTCAAAGACGTCCCCAAATTGGACCCCCGATGTTTTATTCCTTTTACTCTGAGTTATGTTGGCCTACTATTTTCCTTTCCCTTGTCCCCCTATACTTGTGTAAAGGTCCTTGGGTTTCATGAAATATGCTATAATAGTCTAAGTTATTAAGTTGGTTGCTAGAACAATCTGTTATTGCTTTGGCTCGTGAAACAGTGACCGAGACTTCCAAAATGGGCTAAGTTACCATATGCTACTCTTGAAATGCAACGATGCATCTGTAACTTATTCTCTTATTGTAAATGAATGATTTCTAGTCAGAGCAACTAGATGAATTCCCTGAAACACTGACTCCTAGACCTTTACGACAGTAGGTGTGGTAAAAACCTTGTCCAAAGGGGCTGCTAGAATCAACACAAACTGAAAGTTACATTGAAAGGTCCCGTGGCATAAAAATGTCACTTTATGAGATTTCAAAAAATTATATGAGTTCCCCCAGCCTGCCTATGGACCCCCAGTGGCAAGAAATGGTGATGGGTGTAAGCCGAGCCCTGGGTGTCCTGCTCTTCCTTTTGAGAAAATGAAAATACAATTCAGATACAGTATTAGGGGACCAATAAGGTCTATATAAAAGAGACTTCAGATACAGTATTAGGGGACCAATAAGGTC
>NC_048428.1:2146087-2151548 GCF_013103735.1 Etheostoma cragini | reverse complement strand
TAGGGGACCACTAAGGTCTATATAAAAGAGACTTCAGATGCAGTATTAGGGGACCACTAAGGTCTATATAAAAGAGACGTCAGATACAGTATTAGGGGACCACTAAGGTCTACATAAAAGAGACGTCAGATACAGTATTAGGGGACCACTAAGGTCTATATAAAAAAAAACTTCAGATACAGTATTAGGGGACCACTAAGGTCTATATAAAGAGACTTCAGATGCAGTATTAGGGGACCACTAAGGTCTATATAAAGAGAGTTCAGATACAGTATTAGGGACCACTAAGGTCTATATAAAAGAGACTTCAGATACAGTATTAGGGACCACTAAGGTCTATATAAAGATACTTTAGATACAGTATTAGGGGACCACTAAGGTCTATATAAAAGAGACTTCAGATGCAGTATTAGGGGACCACTAAGGTCTATATAAAAGAGACTTCAGATACAGTATTAGGGACCACTAAGGTCTATATAAAAGAGACTTCAGATACAGGATTAGGGACCACTAAGGTCTATGTAAAAGCATCCAAAGAGTGCCATGTCACGGGACCTTTAATTGAGGATTTTTTTATCCCTCTCTTCTTTTTCTCTCTCAGCTGGTCTTTGATACGCGTGAAACCGAAAGTCATCCTTGAACCTTATATTTGCGTCACGTAGTGTACACAACATACTTAGCTCACGTACGTAACATACTTATATTAACCCAATTCATGATCTTCTCCTAAACCTAATCCAAGACGGGGTTTTTTGCCACTAGGTAGTTGTTGGATTAACATAATAGTTTCGTGGTGCCGGCAGGTATTTTTACGTGCCACCCCCACGTAACACATGGTTAAAAAAGAGGGCGTCCGTATGGAATTTCAAGTGATTTTGTAATTCCTGCCCATGAGTCAAACCACCAATACCAACGTCATAAGTCTGGAACACAATATATTTGTCTTGTTTGATATCACCGGTCAGCATTCGCATTGAAATGGATTGTGACTTCCACGATGCAGAGCTGTACATTTAGACTGGAGCTGACCTCCAAGATGGCTGCACGAGAGTTCTTAAGTACGTCACCTCAAACGCTCTCCGTGGAAACGACTGCCAGATGTCCGCTTTGCTCGGTGCAGATGAGTATCAAGAGATCCGTAGTGACACCGGTAGCACGCAAAGCTTTTACCAGCAGCAGCAGACTGAGTGTGTCCCTCCTTCACACATGGCCGAGTCCTGAAGGAGATGCATGTGTGAGTTATACCTGACTGGGGGCTGGCATGTACACATGCACGCGCGCACGCACACACACACACACACACAGTGTGGTGGCTTAATCCCGGGAGAGAAGTTTGAGCCTGGACAGTCTTTACAGCAGAAAGCACGCTCCATCCGTCCACAAGGGGACCGTCTGAGTAGGAGCAGTCTACCTTACTCTCCATCAAACTTGTCATACTGCCCCGGTGACATTTTTCTTCCCTGAACAATAACTTTCATAGGTGTTCAATCTCTTCTTCGCTCCGTATCCCCCTCCGAGTGTAGATCTTCAATACCTGTGCGATTATTAATTGCTGCAGGACGTATACATTTTTTAGTGCATACATTTTGAATGCATGTTAACAGGGTTGTATAACTTACGTCCCCCCCTTCTTTGTGGCTCTATTCTATCGAGAGCAATAGCATGCTCCGGGGGGAAAGGATTTTGCCCATTGGGTTACATTATTCTGCCTATCCCCAGTGCTACCACCCAACAGAGTATGATTTATGAGGTGCAACATCACCAAATTGCACCTAATGAATTGTATTGCTACTGCCGGAATTTACCACCCCCTTCATTGTGCTGCCTTTGTTAAACATGGTGTAACGGCCATGCGGATACCAATCAATGCTGAAATAGTTAATGAGTAAACGGTGTGAAATGGAGAATATGAAGGATTGATTTGCTCTTGCCCTAGGTGGGATTTATAGTGTGTGTTCTCACGCTGGGCCTAAAGATGAACCCCATGCTCTGGACTACTGTTGGTGGAGGTCTAGCTTCACGTTACTGCAGCCGTGTGTTGAGTCTGTGGCCCAGGAGGACGCGGTATAAACGGATCCCACACATCTATCTGCGTGCCTCGGATGCGCCTCAACCTTGTCCCCCGTAACTGATTGAGGGGGAATAAATTTAAGTTTAGCAGACATCAAACCAGCGAAATCCACAGCGCCGAAGGTCAGCGTCGCGTAAATACCCTCTCGCTCTTGTTAACGTGTCATGGCTTTTAAATGGATCGACAAACGGCCCACCTGGGACTCGTGGCAAAGAGAAAGGGAGTGGGTGGGAGAGGGGGGTAACAAAAAAAGAAAAGAAAACGGAACACGGCCCATCCGCGCCCGTCGTTATTTTTACAAGTCTTTACGACTCAATTTAGCGGATGGGAAATAAAACAAGCAAGGTGTCGGAGCTCCAGGGGCTGAGATGAGTTAGTGGGGCTCCCTGAGCTGTCAGAGAGCTCGGCGCGGCGGCGTGGGGGCTGGGATTAGACGGAGGAGGAAGGGATGGGGGGGGGGGGGGTTGTTCAGATCAACATCTGTCTTTAACTTCGCTTCACATCTCAGCTACTTGAAGTCTGTGCGGGAACTTCCCTGACTTACTGTGTTCTTAGCATGGGTTCCACTATGAAAACACATTCAGTGTCTCTTCCATCAAATTCTAAACGCTAATAATTCTCCAGTAGAGTAAGACGGGCCTCTATCCTTTTAAGATAAATGATTGGCATGTTTTTTTTTTTTTTTTCTTATTGCACTCAGGTGGCTGAATTACTCTGCGTGCTGTTAATATTCCGTGCCTATATTAGTTTTTCCCAGCCCGCTCCGATAGTGCCGTGTTAAAGGCACCGTGCACCCCTCAGTGAGGCCTCCTATGCTGTCATTGGCCTCCATCTTTTTTCTTTTTTTTCCCCCGGCTGTTTTTTCAGACCAATTGGGAGCACACACGCGTGGTAGGGAAGAGAGGGTCGGTAATTAAAATTCTGTTCAGCATGACAACGCTGTTTCATGCCTCATTTTTCTTTTTTTTTGGTCACACGTGGGATGAATCCGGAATAAGCACAGAGACTTTTAATAGGTAGGCACCGCCGGTATGTGCTCGACGTGCACCACCCCCGCGCACACAGCTGCAAAACGCACACACACCTACAGCTTATCGGCAACACCAGTGCATATGTTATGTTGGGTTAGAGCAGAGGCTTCAAGGTTTTTATGTGCGTTTAAATAAAAGCGGCTGGAGCTTTGTATTCACCCCGTCCCTCACCGACACCTTGTGTTTGTGTGTGTGAGAACACGTTTTCAAGGATTTGTGCGCGCGTGTAGTACACACTTGCACAGCATGTGCCGATTCTGTGATGTGTTTACCGATCGAAAGGGGGGGGGCAGGCAACACAGAGTCTCCCGGGACGCCGTCCACGGGGCTTGTCAACTACTGTCACTCAGTCATCACACGCCCCCTCACCCTCCCCGTATCCCATACTCCCCTGCTCCGATCCCCGTGCAAAACAAAGACAGCGGCAGGCGCAGCAGCTTCATCCAAACATCCAAAGGGACCGTCACTCCGCCAGTATTTAACCTCTGCTACAGCTTCTTTCTGTCTCCCCCCCCCAACACCCCTTCTCCCGCTCCTCTCCTGCTCTCCTTCATCAAAGCATTTCTGGCTATTTTGTTTCCCAGCTCTACAGAGAGTTATTGCTCACGACAACGATCACGGCCGTTTATTTTCTCTCCGCAGCCCGGCCTCTGTATGCACGCCGGGGCTAGTATTACCCTATGATATCCAAGCGCTCTTATTAAATATGCATGAACCCTGGAGATGAAAATTAATTTTGGGAATGTTCTCTCTCTCTCTCTCTCTCTCTCTCTCTCTCTCTAGCTCTCTCTCTCTTTGAATCTTCAAATATGCCTTCATCTGCCTTTGTGTCAAGCCGTGAATTCATTATTTCATTTACCGGTGATGGTGTAACACAACACAGTATGCAGGGGTACAGCGATGTAGATCTTCTGAAAGCGGGGGGGGGGCAGAGGGAGGGGGTTGCCATGACAAAAATCTCAGGCCAAAACACACGGCGCAGGGAGCAAGTTTTCACAGATTCGCCAAGTTTTGAACAAGTTTGCCCTGAGCTCTTATGAATATTTAGGGACATAAAATGGGAAAATATTAACTTGAATAATGCATGTATGAAGCGATTGAATCTGAATCTGCAGTAGGACAATGCAGGCTTTCACTGCGACATGATCTTTTTATTCTCCAGACACACGCCCCAACGACCCTCAGACTCCAGACCAGAGTGTGTGTGCGAGTGCGGTTACACAGCGCAACAGCACAACGTCCGGCACGTATTTTACGTACACTACGTGACGTGACGATTGTGATCGGCTCAAGGAAATGCCAATAAACCAAACGGCAGTGACACCCTCTTGTACTGGTAGTTTATGTATTTCTGAGATAAAAACTCTGAAGTCCTATTCAGTCAACTTACTTGACACTTTTTAGTCAACTTTAATCTCATTTTAGTCAAAGAAAATTAGCATGTTAGTCTAGGTTAGGTGTGAATGGATATGTTTAATAATTAGCCTAGTTTTATTAGCCTAGTTTTAGTCATACTCTGGTTACAGGATGAAATAACTGGTATTGAAAATTGGCCAGAAAGTGACTGTTTCACTGGTTTTATACAGAATGCACTTCTGCAAAAAGGATGTACAGTCTGATGTTAAAGGAACCATAACAAAATTGGAGAAATATGCATATGTGCTTATTGTATATTTGAGCTGGCAGCGGGCTATGTTAGCTTAGCTTAAAGACAGGACACAAGTGAAAAGCCTGGCTCTGCCCAAAAGTTTCAAAATCCACCAACCAGCAGCTCTAAAGCTCTTTAGTTAGTTTAATCCGGACAATAACGAGGAGTTATGTGCTGGAATATCTTTGGGCCTGGCAAAGAATTATTAAATATCATCTCATCTTCAGAACCAGAGCAGCACTTTGCAGTGAAGGCGACCGCCTTATTAACACGCTCACATGTATTTATTTATTTATCTCGCTGTGCCGAGTTTTGGTTCCAAAATCCAGTTTACCTGTTCTCTCTGCATTACAGCCCGGCCCATAAAGGATTTTAAACCCCAATACCAATATTTGGGTATTTAAAAATCCAATACGCCGATATTACGGCTGATATGCAGTTTATTTAAAAAGAAAAAAAATTCAGAAACGCGTTACAAACCAGCATTCCGAGCATTAGTTAGTTGTAGTTATTTACGACTTCTCACTAAAATAATATAACATGTTTTATCGTCACAACAGAACATCAAAATGTATTAAAGTTCTGATAAATAAAATGAACAAAAAGACAACAACAAAAATATCAGTGTTCCACCAGGGACGTTGTAGAGCGTCCTCTGGTGGACAGACTATGCAACGCCATCACTAACGGGGACGTTGTAGAGCGTCCTCT
>NC_048428.1:2145041-2145987 GCF_013103735.1 Etheostoma cragini | reverse complement strand
TGGTGGACAGACTATGCAACGCCATCACTAACAGGGACGTTGTAGAGCGTCCTCTGGTGGACAGACTATGGAACGCCAACACTCAGAACAAGGTTGATGTTTTTATTTTTAAAATATGAATTAAAATATTAATTTTATCAGAATCATATAGTTTTATTTTATTATAAATACGATATAGATCAAGAAATGCCAAATATCGGCCAATAACATCGTCCCGCTGATATATCGGTCGGGCTGTACCGGGCATATTGACAGAGAGCGGAGCTCCAACACACACACGCACACACACGCACACACACACACACACACACACACACACACACACACACACACACACACACACACCGATTCACAATGAAAATAGGTGACTCAGGAACAGTTGGCCTCAACATGCAGTGTTCTTTAATAAAAGGAAAGTGGAACAGACCTAAACTTCTTCCCTTCGGGGTATGGGTCTTTAGGCCCCGTTGTCCCGCCGGGGTTTAAAGACTCTCTGGGCCCTTGGTCCCCACTCTTCCTCCATGGCCCCCCTAATGCCTTCCCCTGATTACCTGATGGGCTGCATGTGGGACCAGTGGCTCTAGACTCCCTCCGTCACCTCCCCCAGTCTGAGCCTATGGACCCGCCAGAGCTGGCCAGCATATCAATATTAAATCCATATCGTGATAGAACTGACAGGAATGTTTGGGTTCAACATGACACATGTTGTCATAGGATCCATTGTGAATATGAAAATATTGCTAAGAGCAGCTTCAGCGTTTTTATTTTCAACTTTTTCGCCCACCAAATCACCCGGAGATTCAGTCGGTTATTCTTTGCTTATGTCAGTCGCTTCCTAAAGGACCACGATGCACTATTGTATTTTGGTGATTCGATGTGACACCCGAAGGCCTCTGTCGCCTGGAAGAGCTGACCATTGAGCTGAGGGGGGGGACCTTTGGGCTGG
>NC_048428.1:2143962-2144858 GCF_013103735.1 Etheostoma cragini | reverse complement strand
GTGTGTGTGTGTGTGTGTGTGTGTGTGTGTGTGTGTGTGTGTGTGTGTGTGCCCGTCCGTATGTTCCTGCACTATATTTCTTCTTTCTCTCACTCCACATTAAACAATGTAATTGCTTCTTACTTGTTAGGGACACCGTCTCTGTCATGGACTAATCTTCCAGGTCAGCGATTGAGCGGGTCCCCTTTTTTGTTGCTTTGCTACGAATTAGCACCCTCACCCGAATCTCTTCATCACCTTCGTGGTCCCTACTAGTGGCACCTTGTTTACGCCCGGTCAATATTAGCAAAGAGGGATGTGGGTGCCTGTTGGTCGACGCTAGTCAGGTTCTTATCAGGTAAAGTGGCTTTTGATTAGTGTTAATGGCTGGGAATAAATAGCCTTCAGCTTTTCCACTGGCTACACCTGTTATGTGTGTGTGTGTGTGTTTATGCTGCTCTGCTCAAGGGTATGCCGGCAATTCATCACGTAGAAATAGCTCTAGCTGGCGTGCAGTGACAAACAGGTTTTATGTCTCCTCCCTAAACTATAACCTTTACCCCGTCTGGCTGCCTTCAGCTATCTCCAGAATGCGGCTGTGTCTCCCGTGCAGCCCCGGCGGAGGCGTTTCACTCAGATGTACAGACAGGAAGACTGAGGCTTTTTCGTCTTGTGCATTCTCTAGTCATGAGCCACACTCGTGGCCCAGAAAGCCATGCGGCGGCGGCGGCGGCACCCGCTCTTGGAAACGCTCGGCATCTGGTGCAACAGACAGCCTTGCATGTTAATGCCGAGTTAATATTATTATCATGAACTGCGAGTGACTTCGCATGTTAGTGAGCGCTCTGTCAAATTAATGTCTCTTCCATTAATGCCGCCGTCTATTTCATGTCACAAGTACGCTCGCTGCAAACTCC
>NC_048428.1:2131905-2143862 GCF_013103735.1 Etheostoma cragini | reverse complement strand
GGGGGGGGGCAAGCCACAACCACACCACACCCACGCCAGCAACCATGCAATTTTTGCCAACTCTGACCATTTGTCACACCCGAAACGAGTAAATAAAGACACGAGCGGCTTCCGTCCGAAGAATAACAGCCGATATGACGCGGAGAGAGTTTCATTAGTGTGCAAACGCCATTCTTTAGATCTGTCTGATCTCAATGAAGTGTGAGAGTGAGGGGAAAGAAAGGAAGAGGGGGGAAATTGCCTTTTCATGTAGATTTCACTAATCGCTTCCCTAACAAAATACGGCCGACTTGTGCTAATAAGTAAGTTAGGGCTCAGTGGACAGATGGAGTGAAACAGCACACAGGCTAATGGAATTGAGGGCTTTCCATGCCTCCATGGGTGTCCTAATTGTCAAAGGGAGAGTCTCGTATGAGCGTTGTCGCCACTCGCCTGCTGGATTGTGGGAAGTCTAAATTGGAGTGCGACTCACTGGGCTTGTCTTAAGCCAGAGCTGCTCCCGTGCGTGCGAGCTGGATCCAATTCCTTATCTAATGTGTGGAAACAAGTCCTGCGAGTCCCCCGTGTGTATTTGGGAACCAGCTCCAGCAGAAGTATACATTTCCGATGCAGCCAGTAGGAACTGCAGCAGTCTTCTACCAAAAATCCATAACTTCTGCTGTTCTGTGCTTTTTCATCCTGCGCTCTCTCCTGGAATGTATAATGTGCTCATTTATTTTTTTGCATGGATTTATTTACTCATAAATATTCATTCTGAATGTCATATATGTGAGTCATTTGAAGAAATAGAAGAAAGAAAATAGCTTTTTCAATCTCAGCCAGCCAGGATGTATTGGCTGTGGTTGCTATTGTTATCACAATATACCTTTTTTATTTTTTTAATAGTAATCTTATTTTGGCTTTGCTGCTCTTCACTTGTTATTACAGCACTAAAAGAAATCCCAGCCACTGTGGTTCATTAGAGGGGAAATTGCTCGGTACGGGACTCCACAAGAGAGAGAGAGAGAGTGTGCTTTTAATCTAAAAAAGGTCAATGGACGCCAGCTATTTTTGAGATTCACTGCAGGCTTATAATTGGGGCCTTGTCTGAAGACGATGTGGAATTAAATGAAGACAAAGTTACCGAGCGTGTGGCTGGCCTTTGATGAGAATCAGGGAGTGAGGACCCTTCATTTGCAACCTTTAACCAGTCCAATAAGATCAGATTCGCATGCAATTCTAGGAGAAAAATAAGTAAGGGGAAGAAATGAAATGGTAATTAGTATTGATTACCTATGCGCCTGTGACCCCGCGGTCACCTCGTGCATTCTTAAATCAACTCAAATTATTGGATATACTAATTTCATGGTCAGAGAGCAGTAGCCAGCCACATGGCAATGTTTCCACAATGAAGCATGTGCCCATTGGGCACTGAGGAAATTATAGCTATGGAAGCATCTTTTTGGCGTGGGTGGGAGGCTGAATCCACCATGCTGGTTTAAGTTAGGGATGATAATTATTCTAGGAGGGTCCGTGGGGAGTAAAGGTGATTCAGGTAGCTCTTTCTTCAAATTACATTTCACGTCACCGCGCTGTCGCTAAGCAATGGCCTCAGCCTGGCCATATATGCATGTAATTACTCGCAATTAAAACCGAAAGAAATGCCATTTAGTTGGGGAAAAGCAGCCCAATTACGTGCTTACACAATTAATACACCCATGGGAAATTGAAAATTTTCTTTAAAAATGATAAGATTAATTCCTAATTATGGCCGCAAATGCAGTCACACAAGGCCTCGCACACTTAATCTGCTCTAGTAATAATAAGCCACCATGTAGTGGAAGTGTGAAGAGCAGAAGTGGACAGCGACTGATGGAGGGAATCTGTGTCATAATGCACCCGGTGAACCCGGCCTCAGCCGGGTGCCAGTGCTCTGCCGCCACCTGCTGGTGCACTCTGGGACTCCTTTTGAATCTTGTTCGACATAATTGGTCAACTCTGTGGTAGAGGCATTGTCTAGACCTTTTTTTTAATCAAGAGACCACAAAATGCTTCTGTTTTTTCGGTTTCCACTTTTCATCCCTGACATCTCTGGAGTTATTGGAGAGGAGAGACATATTGGACTTTTTTTTTTTTTCTTTTTCTCTTCAGCATTCCAGTCCCTAACCGGATCAGGAACAGCACAGTGTTCTGATATGATAATTAATGGATTAATTTTTATTTGCGGTCTTTATATATTTTTTTTCCCGATTTGAATGCTCAACAGAGCACCACTAAGGAGCTTTTTTTTAAATAAAAACCCACCAACATGGCTGATTTAATGAAAATTGGCTGCTGGATGCAGACATGCTGAATGATACATACAATCTCAACAAACAACGCTGTTCTCATGAGTCTCTTTGTTAACAGTCACTTTAAACAAAAGAAGCCCCCCAAATAAAAATTAAAAAAGCAATTTTTGTTGTCTAAGCTTTGGTGAAACCCTAAGAATTTGGGAATGTATTCTAATTCTAGCAAAGATCCAAATGTTTCAACAAATATCGCAGGCTGAATTTTTGGAAAATGTGTGTCAAATCAGGCCCAAGTTGTCTAGTATATTGCCATTAGACAGAATGGTGCAGCCATAAAAACATGGAGTCATGCGTTTCAATATTTCATGCTGTGAAAATCATATAACTCAAGTGAAGAGCTGGAAAGAATGTGATAAAGAACAGAGTAAAATGTGTTTAAATATATGTGGAGGAGTTAAGTCAATAAATCCAGAGACACTAATAGGGTCCACTTTTCAAGTGGGATTTTTATTCTGTGGGAAACATTAGTCTCTTACAGTACACATAGAACTTGTTGATGCATTAGGACAGACAGACAGATGCAGTACAGCAGTGCCTACTGTTAATAAAATATCCATATTTACGAGCAAAATAAGAAACGATGTTAAAAAGATAAATATTAGCTTCAGTGTAAAGCACAGCACGCACTTCTCTTGACTTGCAGCAGTAGAACTGGATTGCGTCAGTCTCTAATAAATAAGCTGAACTTTCCACTGGTTCTAGGCAGATACACACGCTGGTTTTTCCAGCCGATTCAGTGTCTATTCTCTGAGTTTCAGAGCCTGCCTAAGCAACTGGACACAGAGAGTGCAATTTTAAAACAGCGGGGACATTAAACATCCAGGGCAACAAGGGCACACAGCTGTGTGGATGTGTGCCAGAGCATGGGGGTGTTTGCTATTAGGGGCACTGCAGAGGATAGGTCACTGTTCATGAGTTTGTCAAGACAAAACAGAGTGGAGTGACACACACAGGAAATGAACACAGTATGTAACCCAACAGAGATGGCTGCTGATTACCGGAGCTCTTTTACTACACACTGACTCCTCACAGACATTTAGTCTTGCATACAGACTGCATTCTGTGTTAGGCCTTCACATGGCTACTGAAGCGTCGGACTCTTTAGGCCGGTTGCGTACGACGTGCTCCAGCTGTCCGGAGTCGGACACGTCGAAGGTTGTCTTGTACTTGGCGAGGATCTTCATCAGGGGACGCAGCTTCAACCACCACTGCTCCTTAGGGATCCTGTGACTGCAGGCAGGCGAGAAAATATCATATTTACAGTATATCCATAGAATAGGGAGCAGGTTGATATGTGATACAAGAGTGGCTTTAACCCTCGTGTTGTCTTCCCGTTGATGCTTTTCATCGATGCTTTTAACTTTTTTTCAACACTTGACGCTTTTTTCACTTTTGACATTTTCAACACTACTTAACACTAACTCGTTAACTTTAGTTTCACAGTCATTTTTTTAATTTATGGTCAATAAACCTCATTTATAGGAAATTATACCTAATGTTTGAAAGAAAGAAAGCGAAAGAAAGCGAAATTGCCAGAGGAAATTGGAGTGTGAGTAGTGTGATACGTACACAAAGTCGGTCTCGTCCTTGAGTTGAACAACGGGCTGGAAGACCAGAGCCCTGCGACGCATCCCCAGCAGACAGCAGGACTCCTCGGTGTTGGCAAAGACTCGGCCTGCAGGGAAACACGGGAGCAGTCAGAGGAGGAAACACAGGAACGTACCTGTACCTTGTCTGGGTGCAGATAGACGTTGGGCAGTGGGTATGAGAGGTTCTATAGCGGGATGAAAGCAGCTCTGCGTGGATCTACAGGGGGAGAAAGCAACTGAGGCAACATCAAGCATCATAGGCAGACAAGAACATGTGGGGTAAAGCAGGACAATGGTTCCATTATTGATCCAGCTCACACTAGTTCCCAGTCGTACAATTTCAGATGACTTAGGAACTGGAAATAGAGTAGCATGGTGGCTAATGCTAAATCTGTGAGACTTTGGGTCCTATCTTGCACCTGGCGCAGCGCAAAGCCCGACCAAAGTGTCTTTTCTATTTTACGACTGACGCAGTTGGAGAGCTGGGCAATATATCGATATTATATCAGGATTGTGGTAGACTAGATATTGTCTTAGATTTTAGGTATCGTAATTTGGCATAATTGTTGGTTGCTGGTTTTAAAGGCTGCATTACAGTAAAGTGATGTCGTTTTAGATTAGATTAACTTTATTGTCATTACACAGGTACAAGGCAACGAACTGCGGTTTAGGTCTAACCAAAAGTGCAACAGCAGTAAGTGCAGGATATACAATGGTTCCATAATTGTAGGACATGGATAAGTACTGAATAAATATAGAAATGAATACTATTATAAACAGAATTTTCTGAACTTACCAGACTGTTTTTTATCAAAAATCTCATTTTGTGAAAGCACCAATAGTCAACCCTACGCTATCTTAGTTTGCGGTATCAATATCAAGGTAATTGGTCAAAAATATTGTGATATTTTCTCCATGTTGCCCAGCCTGATGCAGTTGTTAATTTCCAGTCCAGATCCTGCGTTGTTTAAATGAAAAATGCACCGGCGTCCATCTTTGGCCCATGGGTGTGCTGGTCTTACAGGGAGGTGTGTTCAGGTGCATTCTGGGCGTATTGCTATCTTGAGTCAGCGGGGAGTGGACACATCATTGACCAACAAGAACCTGGATCTTAAGTCAATAAAGCAGCATTTCATAATTTTAACAGCAAATTAGTAAAATGCGCCTAGGCTTATGCACAGTGCTTGCACACTATGCAGCAGCACACAAAAATGCAAAAGATTAAAAATAAAAATATTACAATGTGAAATAGAATTATATGATTAGCTTGCCTGCTTTCACTTCATGCACAATCAGATCAGTTTCTTCTCCTGAACATCGCTCCTTCCTGTTTAGCAAATCCACCGTATCGTATTGACAATCCGCCAAGATACAAACACGCCTGGCTGTTAAAGGTAATGAGAGAGGACCTCTGATTGGCTGTTAAAGGTAATGGGAGAGGACTTCTGATTGGCTGTTAAAGGTAATGGGAGAGGACCTCTGATTGGCTGTTAAAGGAAATGGGAGAGGACCTCTGATTGGCTTTTAAAGGGAATGGGAGAGGACCTCTGATTGGTTGTTAAAGGGAATGGGAGAGGACCTCTGATTGGTTGTTAAAGGGAATGGGAGAGGACCTCTGATTGGTTGATTGCATGTTAGGACCAGAACACACCTCTGATTAATGAAGACACTAAGCACAACCCTTTAGCACCACGCGCCTGGCACATGGAGCCTTTTTCTCCGTTAAACTAGCAAAAGAGGATTCGTACGCGCCCTAAACACACCTGCGCGAGGCGCTTAGATCATTAAAATAAGACCTGAAGACAGTAGCAACGCTAACCAGTCTTAGCTGTACCCCACAAGTGCCTAGACCGCCTGAGGGGATCATAATATGACAGAATAATCACAAACACAACAGGGAGGCACATGGAGCTAAAGATGGAGGATGGTCATGGAGCCAGCAAAAAAAAAAGATTTACCTTCGTCTTATGTCATCCATGTGTATGGGAAATAGACATAAAAAACAAAAGAGGAGTTTTAACTTTAATTGTAGCCTTTATACACATGCAGTGTGCTTATAAGTCAAACTACAGTAGAATCACACATTACTCACAGTAGTTAGTGACGTTCTAATTAAATAGTTATTATGATGGGTGAATATGATCAATACATGATTTCCTTTCAGAGGACAGAAATACATCAATATGTCAGACAGTGACTCCATGACAGAAGGGTCACGCCTCTACAGCGAGGACGGATTCACTACCACACATGGTCTCACTAATACTGAAGTGGAGCATTAACCTTACCGTGTCTGAATGTCTCCAGCAGCTTTTTGCTAATCCACTGCATCGCCTTGGCAGAGATCTTGGTCCCAAAGTTACGGTCGAACGGGGACGGTGCCCCCCCCTTTTAAAACAATCAAAATGTTTCATTTCATCGCATTTTTTAACCCCAAAAAACATGAGGATGAAAACAACCATACATTTGATGTTTAGTCCATATATGCTGTGTATTGAATAATTATAAGGGAAAATTAATTCCTGTATTGAATTTGTGATTGTTTGGCTAAAGATTTCTATTTCTTTCTATCTACCTTGCTGACGCAGCCACTAAGCTTTATGCAAATGATTGGGTAACCCCAAAAGGTCTTAAAGTCTTACATGTGACTTGTTGAAACCTGTAGAAACCCAGTATTCATCAAATATATAAGACCAGATTCAAACCCAGAGCCACCAGGACACCCGCCAAATTTCTTTTTCAATCATATATAACGTTTTTATTATTTGCGCTATGTATTCTGGAACCAAATGTACTTTCATTTTTCCTGAAACCCATTACTTGCTGCAGGCACAACCCACTTCCCCTTGAAGATCATCAAAGTTCAGTTTGATCCAGTTTTATCTGCTCTTATCTCAAGACACACAAAGCCAAAATACAACAAAGCCCATCCATGTCAAATGAAGATCTGCATATTTATGATACAAATATAGAAATGTGTTATTAAATCTTTCTTTAGTCTGAATGAATTGTTACCCCTGATACAGCAACAGAAAGGAAATACACCCAGTTAGTCAGTAAATTGTTTGGTTGTTGTACATTATAGGGTTTGGTCTCTAGACCTATTCTATCAGTAAAGTGTTTTGAGATAATTTCTGTCGTGATTTGACACTATAAATAAAATTGAATTGAATTTAAATAAGAACCAGTGTGGCTGTGCCTACCTGCTGCATGTGTCCCAGCACATTCTTCCTGGAGTCAAACACTCCCCTCCCTTCTTCGGAGTACAGCTGGTAGATAAAGTCGGTAGTGTAGTTTTCATTACAGTTCTCATTCCTACACACACACACACACACACACACACACACACACACACACACACACACAGAGTTATTGGTCAGATGTCTGAGTCTACATAGACATTGTTCTTTCCTCACTGAGATCATGTCAAAGTGACAACAAGATGTCAGCTGTTTTAAGTGTTGACATCAACGTTGCTTCTGTTTACTATACAAGCAGCTTAAGATCAAGTGCTGAGGACAGGAAATACTGGATCATAGAAATGTATATATGCAGCAGCAGTACACCAGTTATGTGTCTGAATCCCATAATTACTAAGTGGCTCAGCCTTAAAATTAGCTGTGACTGTCTGGACTGCTGGAATCATCATGTTACCTGAGGACCAGTCCTCTTTGAATGCTGGTCTTCATTTTCTCAGTCAAATGTTCAACATTGGCCTGTAGGAATAAATAGGAAATGTGAGTGACCAGTAGATGGCATTGTACTGCTGTGGCCATCCCACAATTAGTCTAAAGGCTTCTTGTATATGAAGTGAGTGTGAGTGGGCATTCACACAGCCTACGTCGGCCGTCAGACGGTGCAGCAAAAACACAGGTCTCTCCATTCATTTTGAATGTCTGATTGTAGCAGCAATTACTCCGTGAAATAAAGCTGCCGTCAAGTGCAATCGGAAACAAACAATTTGACGGAAATTGTGAAATATTAAGTCTACTTGTGCTACATTGGGGGGTTTAAAGAAAACAACAGGATGTCACACAAATAGGCAGTCTCTGTGACACTCCCACACCACCGCACAACGCTGCAATTTCCAGATCACTATTTTGGCCTGAATGGGGCCTTAGGGAGTGAATGCCATGACGGAGAGTTGAGAAATTAAAGATGAGGCAGTCAATGTTGAGGTGCATGTGTGCATGTTACTAAGACATGATGTGTTACCTGCAAGTCTCTGATGTCAAATGGCTCCTCGTAGATGTAGGCAGCATCGGCTCCAGCAGCCAGGCCGCCTACGCTGGCCAGGTAGCCGCAGTAGCCTCCCATGGTCTCGATGATGAACACGCGTCTCTTGGTCCCACTGGCCGACTGCTTGATGCGGTCACAAGTCTGACACATGCATATGAGCTCACAATGTCAGTACACATGATGTGATTATTACAAGCTTAGCATTATGAAACTGTTAATATGTGAGATATCTCCAGATAAATGTTGTGTTTAACTTATCAAAGTGCCAAAAAGTCAAACCAGCAAGGTCAGAAGTGTGATGATTAGTCATGTTCTGAAAAATACATTCCACATAGAAATACAACAGCAAGACACTAGTTTCAAGGCCAGCATGCTTATTTTTCAATCTGGATAAAAGTCAACTTGCTACGCAATTCAGGCGTTTTCAGGCTAAAATGCTGCTTTGCCAGTTACACTGGAGTCCTGCATAAGGATGAGAGAGCACGTCAAATGGTAAACTTCACATATTTAAAATGCAAATGTTTGGTTGGAACACTTGGTTAGAATTGTATTTATAGATGTATACTATCTTTTCTATTTGATTTGACATTAAAACGTTACTTTAATAGTCCAATGCTGTTGCAGATGCTACAACAATGTTAAAGGTGCACTCCACTGATTCAGCATTACACATAATGTTTAGGGACCCACAAAAGACGGATCAAGGCAGCTGAGGCCGAGATATTCTGACCTAGAATGGGACTGGACCAAAATTTCCCATAGTGCAACTTGAAAGCATATTTCATTAGACCCTCCTTGCCTTCAGTGTTTGGGTTAAGGTTAATCCTGAGGTAAGAACTACAGTTAGGCTAAGATGTGAGCTAGGATAAAGTTAGGTTAAGATACAGAGAAATCTATAGATTCATGCAACACTTAACTGCACATCTGCTTTTGGAAGCTGACAGTTTGCTGAGTATAAGCACTGGACCGTTGACTCCACTGATACGTGATATTATGTGTCATTTTCATCCTCTGTGAATTAGCATTTTAAACAAAGCGGTCAATGTTGTTGGGGCGGTTTGTCTGCCTTACCTCCACGATGGCATTGAGGGCCGTGTCTGCCCCGATACTGAGATCTGTGCCCGGTACATTGTTACTTATGGTGGCAGGCAGCATACACATCGGGATGCAAAGCTCCTCATAGGCAGAGCGAGCCTCATACAGCTGCAGCAGACTCTCAAAGGCCTGAAGCGGCAGTATATGAACACGCGTTAGAGCCACTAAAGGCTGGCCACTGAGAGAGAGGTGAATCTCTCTCAGTTTACAGGAGTGTATCCTGTCATTCCGGCTCTTTCCGTGTGATAGTGGCAACGGCTTCCCTTTGGCAAAAAGGATGGAGGGACAGAAATGTGGACTGAGAGATAAAGAAGAAAGTGAAGAAGGGAAAACAAAGAGAATGGAAGGACAGGACATTGAAAGGACAAAATGTAGATGAAGGCGATGGAACAGATAGAACAGAGGGAAGAAAGACAGCAGTCTGTGTGTTTGTGATTCAGCAGCACAAAGCCGTGACACCGCATAGGACAACCATATGACGGCCACGTCTGCTGTGGACGGTTATCTGCAGGCAAGACGAGCACCGATCGAGTCTGCATACACAGGAGGATGAATAAGATGGTAGCAAAGGTTCGGAGATGTCATCCTGTTTATATTTGCGCTGGTTCTTTAGTTCATTTGAGTTACCATGATGCTTTAAACAAAAACAGCAAGAGCAATGTTGGGTAGTTTTATTACTTTTATATATGCTTTGCATAAATATCCTCAAATTGATGCAACGTTACTAAAATTATAAAGTTTGTATAGAAGCTTCATTATCAATAAAAGCGGATAGATGCAATACAGTGCATGTTAACAGGGTGTTAGTTTGTGCTCTGTAGCTGTATGTGAGAGCTAGCTAGACATCATGTTAACCACTCATCTTGATGTTAATGATGTAGGAGGACACACACACACAGACAGGGAGAGCAGAGCAAACATGGCGGCCACGACTCTCGTGCACCCCACAGCATGCCCGCATGTTGTCACTCACCTGACAGGGAAGGGAGGGGCGGTACTCTGACGCTTGGTTTTACCTTTACCAGTCAGGCCTCACAGTACAGACGTGACTCTATTTGTCTGTCTTGCTGAGTTGCTGATGTTTTAGTTTTAGTCCAGATGTGGCTAACAGGTGCAATGTTCACAAAATTTTCTCAAAATAATTCACTGACTGGTAAAATAACTGAGTAAGCATTTTTTCCTTATCTGAAACATGATTGGCTGGCTGCCTACGTGAGCATGAGCAAGTTTGATTGTTTCTCTGCTTGTGTGCAAGTGTGTGTGGTTTCTATCTGTCTGGCTGTTACTGTGAGTTCATCTGTACTGGTTGCCAGCCCCATCACTTACATTAGTGATGGCGTTCAGAGCTGTGTCAGCGCCAATGCTGAGGTCTGAGCCCGGCACATTGTTGGAGACAGTGGCTGGGACCATGACCATGGGCACACAGAACTCGTCAAATTTCCCGCGCGCCGTTAACAATTCCAGCAGTGACAGGAAGCCCTGCAGGGCAGAGCCAAGCACTTTAGTGTCTCCAAGGGTGGCTGGCAGGTTGGTTTGGTTGAGAGGTGCTACTGGCCACAAGGAGGGGAAGGACAGGGTGCCAAGGGGAGGAGCCAGGTCTATCACAACGGAAAGCAGCGAAACAGACAGGTACCACTCCACATACTCTAAACATTATCTCTGTCACACATACACACATCCATACATATACATTTACTTGCATATTTCACAGGAAAATAAAGCTGATGAGCATTTAAATGGGATTGCATGAAATGGCTGAATAAAAAAGCAGGAGCTTCCTGTTATATTTCAGTTACAGTGTGTGTTGCTTTACTTTCATTTCAATAATTCAAATGCCCCACATTTAGAATCCTACTTTCTCTCTATTTTAGAGAAATGACAATCAACAGTGAACCAAGAAATTATTTTGACGCATGATTATGTAGATGACTATGTAAGGAGCCATATGGTGGTGTGTTAACATAAAATGGGATAAGACTGATGGAAAAATCAACATTACAGTGTTCACTGTCATATACTGTACATATAGACATCTGGCAATATAAATAGTAATGCTTCCAAAGTTTGTCGTTTTTAAGTGTATGAGCATTGTGACAATGTTGCTGAATATGAAATATAGCATTAGCGCTCCTGTCGTGAATTTTCAAATGTCTAAGAGCTTCCAAGCTTATGGAAAGTAAAAATGACAATATATCCTCGTATTACATATTAGCTAGCAGGGACAAAAAAAGCTTTAAACATACCTCAAATCCACCAACAATTAGGAGTGCATTAATATTGTGCTTTCGCATCTGCTCAGCAATTTTGTCAATATGCTTTGCAGGAAGTGTTCTGTAGGAAAGAAAAGAGCAAAGTTGTTATTTTTTTTATATGAACCAGAGGTGATTTCAGCTTCCACCTAAAATGTCAAAAAAAAGTAATGGTCAAATATGTACTATTGTGTTAACATTTTATTGACTAAAAATGCATTTAGAAATAGTTCATCTATGACTCGAGTTTGTTCACTGATGACACAGCTGATTTCCTTTTGAACAATGCTGTGTTTACTAAACACCAACTGACAAAAGTTATAAATATTATACTTTCAAAGCCAAAATCTGTACCTGAGCCTACAGCAGTATTGATATCTGAGTTTACAGTACTCCACCACTCCAAGGAATGACATTTTATATATATATATGTATATGTGTGTGTATATATATAT
>NC_048428.1:2048421-2131805 GCF_013103735.1 Etheostoma cragini | reverse complement strand
ATATATATATATATATATATATATATGTGTATATATATATATATATATATGTGTGTGTACTGTATATGCTGAATAGTTGCTGTTCAACCAGAGATAACAGAGCTAGACTTTACCTTTTGGTTCCCAACAGGGATCCACCTTGTCCCGTCCATCCTCCGACATCAGCCCATTTAATCTCCTTAATCTGAGGGGAAGACAACACTTACGCTTACGCTAAATCTTACGGCATCACGTTTTAAATTCAAATGTATGAATCCTATGCCTAAGATTGATTCTTAATTGTTGTTGGTTGAGGTTGGACAGTTCCAGTTCTGTACTGTCTGACACGTCTTTCTGATGTCTCGGTGCAGAGATTGTTAGGGGAGTTAACTTTCAGGCCACAATCTCTCATATCTGGCCAGAACACAAACGGGGTGTCTAACCAACCACTAATACTGAGAACATTTTGATGAAGATAAACCATCAGATTGTTTAAGTGCTGATCTTTGAATAAGCCAACTATGGACTGAGGTGACTTACGTTTTTTTTTTCTACGGGAAAAGGTCAAAGGAGGATAAAGGAGAGGAAACCAGTTCTACTAGTCATAGAGCAGGAAAATGGCAGTGTCTCAAATTACAGACCTGGGTTCACATAAAGACTCACATATCTACTATCTGCTTTTTCCTTTCATTCATCATTCAAGATTTCCTCCAAAGTCAGATCAGGTGAACATCCTCCCACTGATTGATTACTCAGAGGCTGTGTTTTACTGTCTGTGTATTCTTTTGCTCTCTATCAGTTTTTTGTGGTACTGCATCAACTTTGTCTGAGCAGGGCAGAGGCGGGAGACTTGGTCCAGGAAATTGGTTTACATTCATCTAGACAGATTATCTCTTGTGTCCAAACAATGGCTGTGCACTGTCTGACTCGCCAACTCTGTCTGAGCTATTGATTAAAACGTGGAACACACAATATTTTATTTAACTGTTAGTGTAGATGATTACATTAATACATTTTAATTGTAACATTGAATATTCTTAGTGTGATGACCTTGCTACAAGATTTTAAATTTAACGGACTGCGATTGCACAGTGGTGTAGAGAGGTGGGTAGTAACGAGTTACATTTACTCTAGTAAGTTTATTGAAAAAAATGATACTTTTTACTTTTTCTTGACTAGACTTGTGAAGAAGAAACTCCGCTACATTAGGCTACAAGGAGCTCCTAACTTTTCTTTTTACCTATTTGGTATTCCACGCGTCAATATTCCCCCCCCCCCCCCCGCGTACGTCTCATTTTAATGTTATATTTTTACAGAGAGACTTCCACTAAAGGCTCTACCATGTAACTGTGTTTCACCAATCAAACGTCGTTGTGCAGTCTCGTCACGTGACCATACTCGATCTCAGCGGTGGGACGGGTTAGCTTTACAGTCGTAGCAAAACAAAGACGTCAGAATCAACCGTCGGCAAGGCAACACAGACGAGGAGGAACACCCCCGGCCTCATAGTGAAAGCATGGTTACCTTTTAGTAAAAGTGCCAAACAGCAGCTACGTTATGCGGTGTCTTCTGTGTCTACCAGAACAAACGGACACCCAGCATTCAAAAACTCAACTTCCAACTTGAGGGAACATGTAGTAGTAATTTTATTTTTTGCTGTGGATACGCGAATGTTTGTCTTTTAGTATATCCATCCAAATTCGATGTGATAAGTCTCTTTATTTAAGCTATTTTATAATTATTACATTTTATTTATTTTATCGATTGGATGAACTATAATTTACCTAAAGATGATTATTTTGTATTTTTGTTTGTCTGATTGAAGGCTTGTGCTAAAAAAAAATCAGACGTTACAGTAACTCAGTACTTTAGTAGTTTTTTCACCAAGCACCTTTACTCTTACTAAAGTAATTATTTAGATGACTGTTTTACTTTTACTTGAGTCATATTATTCTGAAGTAATAGTACTTTTACTTGAGTACAATTTCTGGCTACTCTACTCACCTCTGGTGGTGTATTGTATACATGGAACAATGACCTGTAAATATATAGTATAGTATCTAAGTCATATACAGTAGCACCCACCTGGCCTTTGTAGAATCCCTCAAACCCATCACTGACAGCAAACATCTTGTGCCCCTCAGAGATGCCCACCCTGACGGCTGAACGAACGGCAGCATTCATGCCCGCTGCAGGGGCACCAACATTCAGCACTGCCACATTGAAGTTGCTCTGAGGGCAGAAAACGGACATCAAATGGGACTTACATTGTTTATCATCCCACTAAATAAAGACTGTACGTTGCAGTTGTTTTTGGAGGACAGTTGATCAAGCTCCGCAGAGTGAATCAATAAGTGGTTTCTGCTCTGCTCTCCGCTCCATGCTGGGCCTACATTGGTCATTATCACAAAACACATGGGGAGCCAAACCCTGAGGCGAGCTCCACAGCATGGCGTCTGGCCTGCTGCCTCTACACTTCACTGATCTGAGCTGCTTCTTTTGGAGCCACAGCAGCAGGCTGTCACAGCTACTGGCGGGGTTGAACAAGTCATCCCTTAGCAGGGAGCCAGGTGTCATACGATATCGCTGTACAACAGACCAATACTGAGCCACCTGGGCCTTCTGTGAAGCATACCACTGCAACTAGAGCCTACACAGCCAGCAGGTAAAACTGTTTATTATTAAATGGTTCCCATAATTACAAGTCACCTTATTTTCCACTTAACAGCAGGAAACAGCTGGTACCATGTTTAACTAGTAGGCTTTCAAATGCTTTCATTGCTCTATATTGCCAAACCACACACTTACAGGAAAACTTGAATCAGTACATGAGCCCTGTTTTGCCAAGGACACCTCTGAAAATAGCAGCAGAGTGCACCATCATTGCATCAGCTGAGTCATTTTTTGTTGGCAGATCCTTAGGAGGGTAATAAAAAACGAAACATCTTTGGGGATGTTTGGGGAAACAAATATAACTCTTTAAAAACAATGGTGCAGGCAAGATGGGGGCTGCTACTGTGTGTGAAAGAAACAACTCCTTCTTGGTGTGTGTGTGTATATGTCTGGCTTGTGTTAGGAGCGAGGAAATCAAGCTGACATTGTCGCTGTCAAAAGGAAAGGAAGTGTCTAGATGTCTTGAGGTGACTTACAACTGGCAGTTCGGATTCTGGTTTACGATGAGCCAGCAGTTTGTACGTCTTCAGGTTGTTTTCAAAACTCCTGCAGTAAAACATGTCACATGCAATATTGTTACACCAATAATTTGAAATATTATCAGCATCACACACATGAAAATGCACAATATAGCAGTACCTTTAAGTTTTGCTGGCTTTTTTATTTTTTTGATTGTTGCTGCCCAAAATGCCTGATTTTGCAGTAGCTTTTGTAAAACATTGCGATGAAAGTTGCAATGTTCTGTATTGATGTAATTAAATGCTGGAGATGGTGAAATTGCTAAAACGTTTTTTAGTTTACTTCTTAAAAAAAGAACTTGTTTCAGGGTGACTAAAACTACTGTGGCTGAGGGTTCCTAGTAGGCTAACCTTACCAAAAAGGTTCAGGATGCTGGTAGAATATGAAAATGGCTTATGATTTATGACACAAAATAATTATTGACAATTGAAGGAATCAAATTTGAACATCTGTTAGTGGCTGGTTAATGTTCACATTTTGAATCTCAATTTCCTATCCTGGTGCAATACATTCCCTTAACGGTTTGATAAAGCAGCCAACTAATTGGCCTTTAACTTTGTATTGCACTTAAAATAACGAGCGATGCTGTTCTCGACTCAAGTCATCTTCTTATTACCTTCTCATCTTCGGTTTATCCTGCATCTACTGTGTGTGTCTGTGTGTCGCGGGCACAACTGAGAAGACAGTCAGGAGTGAAACAGCAGCATCTTTTAGCGACTTCAGAGTGAAAAATTGCTACAGCGTACATTAATGTTAAAATGTGTACAAGTTGGCCGGACAATCTGAATTGTTCTGCATGATCATAGGTGTTATGTTTAGTTTGAGTCACACACATCTCATCTTCCTACCAAAAACAATGAAATTTATTTAGCGGCGTACAAGTGTGATATCAACCCGTTCTCAAATCCGCTTAGGGATTGGCTCTCCGCTTCCGCTACCTAGGCAAAAGTCTGGCACAGGGGACCCCTCTGATCGGTAGAAAGTTGAGGACACTCAGGTTACTGGTCAAATTTGCGGTGAAGTTGAGACGATTGGACAAAATTGCGAGTCACACTAAACTCAAGGAGATTGGTGGAATTGTTGCAATGGCCGAGGGTCAGAACTGAGGGTTGTAAATTGAATTAGCTGCATCATTATAATTTCTAACCAATTGTTGACTCTATGCTGTGAACAAACGACAGACTGATGGTGCTCAAAATAGCACCATGGTCCACTTTCTGTACACCTGTCTACAGTACGCAACATCAAACTCCATGTCTTGATCTTGAGTTAAGTGATATCTTTGGTGTATAGGATTGGTCCCAGCGAGCTGTCAGTCATACCTGCCCCGAAGCTTAACAGCCTCCTCAAACCGTCTCCCGTCCATGGCCCTCTGGACCTCTTGAGTCTTAGGAAAAGAGAGGAGTATTGTATGGAGTATGTTTGAATTCAGTACAATTACATACATTGTACTTCCTGTATGTACAAAAGCAGAGTCACTTTGTTTAATTTAAATCAGCTAAGATGAAATTTATGCAGGCATTCATACTGTGATCTTTGAAGAGCCTATAATGAGTGCAACAATTGCTGTATGTGGGACTCACCGCCTTTCTATTTTAAAGAGACAGAACAATGTAATGTCATCTATGCTCAGCTAATATGAAACCAGGTTTTGACCTGGAATAGAATTATCTTCCTTGAACCACTTTACAAAATCTGAAAGACTAACTGAAACATTTGGCAAGATTGTCACTTGATTTCTGTCAAAATCAAACAACAAAGCCTCTTTATGTGTTTCTATGGCGATGAGTCGCTATTACATCACCATCCAGCAAGCAGTCATCGCCAACCCTGCCAAATGCTTTACATAATCATTAACCAGACACAACTGCCTCTCAAACAGTACAACTCCCTTGTGAACATTAGTGCCATTCCTTAATGCTCCCCCATTCCTTAATTCCCCCCCCCCCCCCCCCATTGATTCTGCCTCTCTTAGTCCAGCTGAGTCATTTCCCAGTGTTTGTGTTTATATGTGCTTTGCAGTTCCCCTCTCTCTTCAGCTTCCAGACTTTTGTAAATACGTGTTTGTGTAAGTATTGAATGTGTGGCCTGTTTCCAGCCCAGTCCAGTGCCTACCATCTGTACACACTCCATCAGAGGCAGGCGCACCGATTGGTTACCGCACAGAGAGACCACGCAGGCTGGCGTGTTGGCTGTGGTCTCAAGAAGGGCAAGAACAGCCTCCACACCCATACGGCTGGCCTGTGTGAGCAAACACACACAGATACAACTGCATCATCTTCACTATCAAAACCTTTCTAGATTTCTCCTGTAAACATGCAATGTTTTCTTTGGTAACACATTCTCCCACAAATCCAGTGATTTTTTTTCTTCTTTTTCTTACCGGACACAAAATTTGAGAGAGAAAACAATCGTTAGATATGTCTTTTTCTCTGCTTCAGTTCTTAGTTGGTCTGTGGTAAACATGAAGAGATTTCTCTCTCACTGTTTGTGATGCAGTGCTTCACGTGTTTAGCCACAAATCTGTTAATGGGCTTAGCCTGAAACCTGGAGCCATTTCTCCTCAGACACACACAGGATTAAACAGGAAATGCTTTGGACAAATGGACTATTCCTACCAAAATACGTCAAATGGATTGCACAGAAAACATGTACAACAGATTGATAGTGTGCACACTTTCTATTATAAAAGCTACAAGTTGTAAAAGTCAAACATGTAAATTGTAGTCAAACAAAGGCAGATAAATTAAATCTGACAATGTTATGGTTCTAAAATTAGTGTATCATCAAGTGTGTATTAGGGTTACAACTAATGGATATTTTCTCTATTAATTGATTTGTCAAAATGCCAGTTCCAACTTTCCAAAGCCAAACAGTCCAAAACCCAAAGATGTTTAGTTTAGCTTTCAGATATGACAAAGAAAAGTATCACACCCTGATATTTCAGAAGCTGCATCCAGCAAATGTCTAGTATTTTGCTTGAAAGATTTATCAATTCATGTTAAAAAAAATAAATAGGTGGTGGACCTACCAGGATGCGGTCAAAAGCAGAAGGGGTCCCTCCTCTCTGCACATGCCCTAGGATAGTCACTCGTGTGTCAAACCCCAGGCATTTGACAACAAGCTAGGAGGATAAAATGTACAGGTTTTAGCAAATACTACGGCAATTGTCTTTGTTATTCTTTTAAGGCAAATACTTCTTTACAGTATATTTACTAGATTCATGAGATTTTGCAAATGTGTTTAATGCATATTAGTAATTCAGCTAAAAGTGAAATTCTGTCTGCAATAGAACCATACTTTGAAAAATGTGTATGCAAACGTACATATACATACAAACATGACCAGGCACATCACACACTGAAACACAAACACAATAGAAAAGCTTAAGAGAAGGGGAAACAGCAAAGCACAAGCAAGCCGTTCTAATTTTTCAGTCATGTTAGCGGGGAGCTCTTAGCTTAAACTGAACATCAGAGAAGATCCCAAGCTGTAAGTGCCAAATGAAGTGGTAATACTCGGGTACTGTATGAGAAAACAAAACGCCTGAAATGTTTGCCTTCAAATAAAAAAACAGTTAGTGCAGGGGTGTGGCATTCAGTGGTATCTCTTTGAGAAAGTTTACACTGTCATACATACCCATATTCTATTTAAAAAGTATTCAATACAACTATGCGTGAAGCAGTTAGAAATAAATGACATGGGATTTCACAAATGTCAGGCGTGAGGTTTAGTGATTGTATCTGCTCGGGGTTTTGTAGCAGTAGTAGTATCGTGACAGCCATGACTAGAGAGTGTGTCGGATAGAGCACTCCAGGAACACAGCAACAGAGTCAAAGCCACATTAGGGCAGCAGTAAGTAGAACAGGTCATACAGGAGGCAGTCCAAGCTGGCACTCGCCACACTTTTAAACAAAGCTCTTTACTTACATCCTTGACATAGTCAGTGGTAATGGGTGCGTTGTTACGATCAATCGCCCCTTCGGCTACAATTATGATATTCAGCCTTTTCATTCCTGCTCGGTTCTACAAGGAGGGGTGGTGGAGAAACAACATGACAGAAAAACTGAGACTGTGGCTGCGACGTGGGCTTTCAGAAGCACAGGGGCCGGACGATGCAAACAGCCGGGGGGCTGAGAATATATCACTTCATAATGATATTTGTCACTGCAGCCTTTGTTTGCACTTTGTAATCAGCAATATCCTGCCAACCTTATTGCTGGTCATTACGGTGTTTGGTGTTTTAAGCCCCCAATGTTAGGATTAGGCAATAGTTAGGTGCCTTGAAGTCGACATTGGGGACTTAAAACTCAATTGAGCGGTCATTACTGAATTGTTGTGGACTTAGCGTGCAGCATCATGGTTTTCTTATCATCCTGTTAGGATATTCTGATGCCAATTATCAAGAAATCTGCAGTACAGACTATTTAGGATATTTGTGGCACAGAAGACTGCTTTCCATCAGTCCGGTCTCCATGCTTCTGGCTTCCCCTTTCTTTGCATTTAGGTACTCACATCCTTGACTATACCCGAGGTTATGGGCTTCCCATGCCTGTCTATGGCTCCCTCTGCAACTATGATAATGTTCAGCCTTGTGCCCCTGGAACGGGTCTGAATCATAGAACAGTGGCATGTTTCCAAAGCAGAAAAAAAACACAATTATGACACCAGGGGACTAAGACTAAACACCCATCCTTCACATACTGTGACTCTTCTCTGATAGAAGAAAAACAGGATTTTCTCCTTGTAGAAAAACAGAAATGTTGTTCAGAATCCTCATATTGTCATGTTAAACAAGACAGCAAGAGAGAAATATAAACCCTTGTTATGAGTCACTGAGTTTACAGTGGGGAAAAAATTAGATTGTTACCGCAGATAGTTTTTCACACATCTTGTCCTCCCAGCCGTCCTCCGGGGGCATCTCAGGGATCAGCACCCAGTCTGCTCCACACGCCAGGGCACTAACCAAGGCCAGGTAGCTAGGATAAAACACATACTGTTTCATTATCACATATGTTTTGGATATTGTTTTTATAGATATTATGTTTTTGGATCTGCTGTTGAGTTTATCAAATGCATTCTTACCCACAGTGTCTGCCCATCACCTCCAACACAAATGTTCTCTGGTGACTGAAAAATCAGAACAGAAAATATGACTCAGTAACACAGCGCTTAGCTGATGTATTCAAAAACAGACATTTGTAAGGTGATGCTTAATAGAGCTGAAATTAGCCTAAACATGGAAATGTGTTTGCTGTAGAGCTGGGCAATATATCGATATTATATCAATATCGTGATATGAGACTAGATAGATTTAGATTTTGGAGATCATAATATTTTAATATTGGATAGTTATGTCATTTTCTAAACTTACCAGACTGTTGTAACTGTTTTATTATTTGCCTTTACCCACATGGACACCCACATTACTGATGATTATTTATCCCAAATCCCATTGTGTAAATATTTTGTGAAAGCACCAATAGTCAACACTACAATATCGTTGCGGTATCAATATCGAGGTATTTGGTCAGAAATATTGTGATATTTGATTTTCTCAATTTGGCCCAGCCCTGGTTTGCTGTTAAATTGCCTGATAGGTTGACAATGGAGCATGTTTTATTTCAACTTTAATTCCTCAGGATATAGTAACATTCCATTTCCAATACATTGAGCTTAAATTTGTTAAAATACAAGTGTAAGTAGTGATAAATAAATATTTCATAGATGTTTATCCTGCCATTGTCATGCTAGGATAATGAAATGCTTCGTCCAAAAAGTACAAAGTCTCCTATTTAGGACTTTAAATGAATTTTGCAACATCCAACCTTTGTTTCCAAGTTCAGGGTGTAATTCTGCTCATAGCCTTATCAAATATAACTTATATAGATAAACAAACTCTATCTATGCTCTATCTCCCCCTCACCTCTGTGCAGTTGTCATAATTGCATCCACCACTTCAATGATTCTGTGCAGAGCCGAGTCAGTGCCGATCGTCATGTCAGTTCCACAAAAGTCGTTATCAATGGAGCCAACCATCCCCACAATGTGAAGGGCCGAATACATCTGCACAGCATCAGCATCAATCAAGCCTGAAAAGATCATTTTTTTTTATGTTTCTCGCTTATAATGCTAGATTCACTTTTCATTCATGCAAGAGTGAAGCCGGCAGCTGGAATAGTTTAAGGAGAAGATCATATCCGAACATAGCAAGACTGTCTCTTTAGCTCTAACTTGAAAATAGACAACCCTTTAATTCAGTTTTCCTGTGAGGTAGTTAAATCCTAACAAACGTTTAGCCTTTGCCGCCACCTATGATGATTGTGATTGGTTAAAAGAAATGCCAATAACACAGAGCAAGTTTTTCTCCCATCCCGGAATGCCATGTGGACTCGCCAGACTGCAGCGCTGCGCAGGAAGGTCTGGCAAAGCGAGACTACTAACAGCACAACGTGTAGTTAATGGGTTTGCAGCTGATTGAGCACACTTGAAATTAAGAAAATAGTATTAGGGTAAAGCAAAGAGGTTTATCTTTCTTCAGTACCTTGCTCCGCCAACTCCCCCAGCAGCCCACTCCATTCCTCCCTAAAGAGGTTGGCTCCGGTAAGGCTTCCGTCTCCACCAATCACGCACAGGTTGGTGATGCCGCGCTGCACCAGGTTGTGAGCTGCCTTTAGGCGACCCTCGTGGCTGCGAAACTCTTTACAGCGGGCACTGCCGATCACAGTCCCACCCTGAAGACAACAAGCGTCAAGATTTCAGCCTATTACACTCTTTTCCTGTGACTTTAAGCCCCTCAGCTTCCTTGTCGCAACTCAAGCACTTTGTACTTGGTGCATTATGGTGTTTAGTAGAAGTGGAACGGTACGCAGAAGTCACGGTTTGGTTCATACGTCAGTTTAAACATCCCGGTTCGGTTCGGTACAGTGGAGGGAAAAGCAAAAATGAAATGCAGAAGGCAATTCTTTTTTTATTGTCCATGTGTCAGGCTGTACCACCTAGTGTCATACAGTGTCTTCCCTGAGTGTGTAAAGTAAGATGGAAACAATAAGCACCCCACATCATCTCCAGACTCCATCTGGGACTTGTAAACAAAACAAGACAATCAGCTATAAAACTGAAAATATAGCATCTCTTATTTACAAAAGTGCAAATTACATGGAATAATGACAAAACAAAAAATTCTACTTAGGCGAGACCTTCCCCCACAAAAGATAAAAGAAAGTATTCTTGCTATTAGGTGCAACAGGCATACCTTTCTTGTTTCCACTCTTCCACGATCTCCTGTAGCTTCTCAGCTAGGTGTGTGTGTGTGTGTGTGTGTGTGTGTGTGTGTGTGTGTGTGTGTGTGTGTGTGTGTGTGTGTGTGTGTGTGTGTGTGTGTGTGTGTGTGTGTGTGTGTGTGTGTGTGTGTGTGTGTGTGTGTGTGTGTGCGTGTGCGCTGCTCATACATCCCTCAGAGTCAATGAAATGAGCAGTCACCGTGAGCTAGCTTTCTGTAGTACAAGAAGAAGTCCAACCATCAGTTATTAGTGAAACGAGCAGCAGCTGACAGCTCATTCTCCATCAACGTCCAAGATAAAAGGGACTAGCAACAGTTTGCCTCGTGTGGACGGGAGGAGAAGTTGGACAGTTTTTTTTGTCTCGTTCCATTGATAGGCACATCTGGGTGATGGCGTTGGATATGCGTAAGCATGTCAGATGTATTTCCACTCACATGCCCGACAACTGCTGACACACAGTCCTAGTCTTATCCATCAATCTCTTTCCTGTAATACTGCGATCTCAAAGAGCCCAGGTGGGTCCTCTAGCTGTTGTGCGTCGTCACCACTCGCCACAGGCTAAGCTACTTGTCCATACGAGTGTGCTGCTAGCTTTTAGTCACTAACTGGACCGAGGCGGAGCTCGGCTAGCAGCTACATACCATACCGGTAGCTTCAGACCTAAGACGGGCTACAGATTAGCTGTCAATAAGAAAACATGTATCTAACTGTAGTTCCGCATTACATATATTAATTTGCATGTAAGTTTTATTTATTTTTTTATTGTGTACAGAACTAAGACGCCCATACTATTTCGGTTCATTAAGAATACACATACCGTTCCACCCCTAGTGTTTAGCGTCTTGCTTGGGGGCATTTTGACAATAGTTAACACTGCTAATAGTACACTGACTGCTTGGATGTTAGGAAATGACCTCTTTAACCAGAAAACAACTTAGAGGGACCAAATCATGTAGCCAACTCCTATTAGCTACATGATTTACATGTTCCTCTTAAGTGCCCTATTGCATTAGATGTGTGGCGGCTCCCTATGATAAATACTCACCACTTGTAGCATGCTGGAGACACTTTCCCATGTGGCTTCCTTTATGTTCTCGCCACCGTCCACCATACCCTGATAGCCCTGATAAAATAGATGAAGCATCTTAGTAAATGAATATCAACTAAGATTACTAAACATATACTGCATACAACATCAAAACAGCTGGAGTAATGTGGACTCCTAATGGCATCATTAGCTCATCAACACTCGGAACTAAATAAATATATCAACCTAATGCAAAGTGAAATGAAAAAAAAAGTGTAATTGTGTAACTCTAGAAATGAATATGGTTTAAAATTGGGTCCGTCCTCATATGTTGTCTCGCGAAGGTGTGCATGAGAACAGCCCAGAGTGCTGTGGTACATGAGTGGGAGGGTTGTTTCACACGAGGTATATGCCCCAGCCTCAAGTCAGTTATGTAACAGCACACTGTGCGAGGAGGTCCATGACAGACACAGATGTGCAGGGATCACAGGGTGAGCAAGCAGAGCACAGCCCCTCACCATAGCTCCTGTAACATCTGCTGTGTGAGAATAAACATCCATTAGGGCTGTAACGATACACCAAACCCAGCGTTCGGGGTGTATCACGATTTTCAATCCACGATTCAATACAAACCTCAATTCTTTGGGGGGGGGGGGGGTCTCGGTAAAAGTAATACAACATTTGCCACATGGCATTGTTTTGTCACTGATTACATTCAACTTTAAAACACAGTTATACAACAGAGAAACTTATTTATTGATATTAATGGATTTTCAATTTTGATCGATCCAACATCCAAAATAATGTTTCCAAAATCGTTTCAGTGGTTTATTAACTTGTTGGAATGAGACATAAGAATAATGGTAACAGTAACGGACAATTCTGCTCCCAACCTGTGCAACCTGGAAAAGTGGTTTGGTGCCTACTGTGTAGGTATGGGTTGACAAAATGCTAATGCCAATGCAATTCTTGGTGGGTAAAATAAAAGTATGTTAATGTTCAACACGCTCAGTTAATTTTAGTCTGACGATGATGACTCGTGGTCTTAATGCCTCTAATTTAAGGTTAGTTGTTCCTCTAATGAACAAATTGCCACATTTTTTAAACCAATGTGTTTACCTCTAGTTTGTGACTAGAGGTGAAAACTACGCCATCCACCACTGTGGCTGGTGTACAAGGCAAAGTCACAATTTCCTACCCTGGATAGACGACTAATGGTAATTTAGCTTGCCTGTCCTACCCCTGTCTTTCTGTCTCACTCTCCCGGCGCTGCAAGGCTTTAGTCAGGATGAGAACTGACAACAGCCCCGGCCCAGGGACACACCCACAGTCAGCCCCCAGCCAGCTAGCATTGATCCCGGTCAGCACTTAACTCCGGTGCTAAGGACGGGAAACGTTACACCTCCAATAGCGTTGCCGGTGCCCCCCCTTTCGCTTTTAGCAGTCTTTACAGTCAGCTAAATTTACCAGACAAAACAGGAATAAGGCACCAAAAGGACTAATACTAACAGTAATGTAAAGATGTGGTAGCATTGGATGTGGACAGGAAAGATAACTCTGGGAGTTTAAAGAGTTGTGTGCCAATTCTGCCTTCTCACTCGCGACACAGGATTGTGGAACTGAGTGTCGTGATTTTGGTTTCATATGGCATATCGTTACAGCTCTAGTGTCCATAGATGTAGACTGGGACCTTACTGTTGTCAAGTTGCAACTAAAGTGCAGCCGTTCCTTCCTTAAATGCATTCAGATTTAGGTACCGTTCACTTTTTTCATATATATACAGAATATTATAAATAAATACCCGTACATTAACAATAATTTCAGTTGTAAAAATAATTCCAAACCTATTTATCTTATTTACTTAGAACATTTTCTTATTTATTTCAAACATTTTAGACGCCACGCAAAATATAACACCTCCCTCTCCCTGTCATACAACCTGTGTAATAATTCTTCTTCTTTTTTTTCTCTTTCTTTTTTTTTACACTACACTGTAGCTTTTATACTTGTATTTGTATTTTATTCTATTTTAGACTGTTTTCATTTTCTAACTCTTTTTACATTGCTCTTTAATGTTTAATGTAAAGTGTGTTGAATTGCCTTGTTGCTAAAATGTGATATAGAAATAAAGTTGACTTGCCTTACAACCTCAGCATGTCAGTCAGTCAATAGGGAATAGTGAACACTGTGGTGCCTGCCTGTCACAGAGGAAGTCTAACGTTAACCCATACTGAGACTGCTTTCACCTTGCCGTAATAAACGCTGTCTACGTAGAGTTAAGTGTAACTACACTTGCAACCGCTTACCGGCATTACCGTGACTCAATGACTTAAACTGTGTGTGTGTGTGTGTGTGCAAATTAGTGCGAGCACATGTGGTCGCACTAATTTGCTTTCAAGTAATGAATTTTGGCACTGTTTGATTTAAAGTGAACCGGTCCTCGTAGTACCGAGGTCATTTGGTCGGTACCCAAGAAAGAAGCGAGTTCGGTACCAAACCCTAAATGCATTAATCTTAAACACTTGTCACGACAACTTTGACATTAGTTTGCTAAAATAGATATGTCTTATATTTCTGCTGTGTTAAAACAAAAGGTTAATAGTTACACATTGTACCTGTGTCACCTGTGGAATCTTTTTTTAAACAAACCAATGGTGTGATGTGGCTGCAAGTCATGTTTTCCTACGTCGGGCACACTCCTATTGTATAAAATAAACTATGAGCTGTGTCAAAGGCCTTAACAATGATAACCACAAAGTGTGGGCTCACCTCATGAATGAAATACACTTTTGCTCCCACATATAACCCCATTCGAACCACGGCACGTACGGCAGCATTCATCCCTGAAAAACAATAAAGAATACCTTTTAAGAAACTTCACAAAACAACTGTGTGCAACACTGCAGTGATGAGCAGAGTAAATAGTTCAACTTTAAAGGTCCATTGTGTAAGAGTTTCTCCCATCTAGCGTCAAGATCATGTATCGCAATCAGCTCTATCGCACCACACAGTTCAAAGTACAAGTGACAGCTACAGCTACGGTAGCCTTCATGCTTCAAAAAGCCGGTCTCTTGCTCTTTTCAAAATCCTTTTTCTGGGCAAAGAAGAAGACTCCTGTTCCTGAAATTTGGATTTTGAATACATGTGTTGGTCCATGTTTCCTTTTCCAAACTTGCCTGGGGCCGAGATGCGATGATACACACTAGCAGCAGCTGTGAATTTATCACGTGGAAGTTAAAACGTTTAAAGGTGGAGCAATACGTCCTGTATGTCCCTCACCGGCTAACGTATTTCAAGATGGAGCATGACTATGAAGCCTCTACCCCAGTTTATGCGTATAAAATGTCAAATTTTAAGCCAATAGAAATACTTGTAATTTATGGTGGTGGACAATATTCATAAAAAAGGACAAGTTTGTGAAAAAACACAGATTTTGATAATGAACAACTAAATATGTTACACACTGGGCCTTCAAAGAAGAAGAACACGTTTCAACTGTAGCAAATCTTTAAAAAATCTCATTTGCACGACTGCATGCAAAACTTTAATTTCCTCTCTCTTAGTATTTACGTTACGTGTGTGTGTGAGTGTGTGTGGTGAGGGAGTTTTGCAGTCTAACTGTGTTTAAACTTATCTGTGACATGGGCCACTTTTTTCCCCACCACAGCACACTGCCATTTTTGGTCAGTGAGTTTCCCAGCTCCTCCTACAGCCGTAGTTACTTTGTGGTTAGTCCAAGTGCACGCAGTAACCAAGAAGGCCCTGCTCTGTGACGTGAATGTCAATGGCAGGTTAGATTAAACACTGACACTGGGAATAATGGATAATGCTTTACCCACAGCAGGCAAACAGGAACTTGGCTGACGACTGTAGGTTGACATAAACAACAGAAGAAAGGACTACCGGTAAACAGTACAGATCTAATGGCAGCCAAGCAGTGTTGTTACTAAGCAACACAAACGTTTAGGTTAGTGGAGAAGACAGCAAAGAAAAAAAAGACAGTATATGGTAAACCATGCTGGCATAACCATAAGAAAGGGACCAATAATTCATCATATCGGCCTTTATTGGTCGGGGTCTATTTATTATATATTACATAACTACATTCAAATACTCAGCCTGGTTTAATCACAGTTAAAGAAGACAGAAGGTTTAGGGATTTAAAAACAGACACACAAAGACTGCAAGTAAGAAAGACAATACAACATGATACAATTTTAACATTTTCCCCAAAAATATCTTTCATGTTTCTTGTCCAGCTTAGAGGTTTTGTCAAAGCTAAAAGTCTTAAGTTTTAATTCTGCATAACTGACACTATTCTGGTGCAGAAAGACCGAGCCAAGGCTACACAATGCCCTCTGACGCTGACATTCAGTTCCTGTCATGCATGCCGCTGCCTCATTAGTTTGGCTCTGGAGCCAACATCAGGCTTTTTTTCTTCCTGTGTGTGTGTTATTGTGTAGGCTGCTAACAGGGAATTCCAATTCTAAAGCCACCCTCTAAAGATTGATTTTTTTTGTTTCACCCTAAGCCAGAGACTACATTGTCCGTAACGTGACTGGCAATTACGGTAAAGCGTATAAAACTGCAGTGCTGCTTGTTAAAAATACAGAAAGGAGAAAAAACGCCTCCGGGTTTAAAGCTTTAAAAAGTTGAGGGAAAACCAACAAAAATGTCAAAAGGCTCAGAAAAGGTCGACAAAAGAGACAAAGTAATCGGGGGAAAGACACAAAAGGGTCAAAAAAGACGACCATGACCTTGATAGGTTTATCATTTTCAATTTTGATAAAAAATGCCCGGTTTCTAGCCTTCAAAATTCACAGCAGGGCTTGAACTGAAAAACAATATTGGTTTTTAACATTAAGTTGCAGTAGCCATAACAACTACAGTTTTATGCTAAACCAATAGCACCAAATTACCATGAAAATGTAGTACTTTATTATACCATGGTTGAAAGTGTGTATGACAATCATTGACAGTAAAAAATAGATTATAACTGTGTTTCAGTCCAATGAAGAGACGAGCCGGTGAGCACGTGACCAAGGTTTCCTCTATGACGCACGGTGGGAAGGATAAAGGATATTTGATGTAGATATGCGACTCATCACGTAGACAGGATACAGGCATGCCACCAGAGACACTCGCTGTGACTGCTTTCTAACCACAACCTCATGTCTCATCTCACTGAAAATGTAGCCTACATTATAAGGATGCTTTTTTCAGTGTCTGTATACTGTCAGTGCTTGCTTGCTAGGTTAACACAGCACAACCCGCAGTGCAGTGGTCTGAACTTCTATGGCGGCCACTGCTTCATAAATTAATTAGTACAAGTTAATTATATTGTAACCTTAACTCGTCAGTTATGCTGCCCTATGTCTTTGAACAGGAAAAACGTGACACGGCTTAGCTCGACCTTGACAGCTCTCTTAACTGCTGTCACCGTGCTTAGGGAAAAATATGTCACCAAATCAACGGAAGAGGATGATGCTGTTAGCCAGTTAGCAAGGAATGTCATGTTAGCATGCTAACTATGATAAATCCATGATGCTAACTGGCGGGCTTCCTCGCTGAATGCTCGTAACCTTATTCACTGTTACTGTTACTACTGTACTTACACTATAGCCTATAATAAGATAAGCTTAGCCACTTTACTAACAGTACAGTTGAAGACTGTGTGTATTTTTGCTCTCTGCGGGCCTGTCCTCCCTGGCACAATAACAACGTTATTATACATTATCTGGGAAACGTCAGTCCGACAGTTTACCTTGAGCATCCCCTCCGCTCGTCAGCACAGCGATGGCTTTCCCCGCTCCCGACAGGTTCTCAAAGAATATTTTCTTGCCGTCTGGCTGCGCCATTTTCACAGCGGTTTAGTGTATATCCCAGTCCAATTCGATAAAATAGTACAACGGGACCGTAACTGTATAAAATTGTGCTAAAATGATGAAGGGCAACACACGTCCGCCCCCCCTCTACCTATTATATGTTCTCCTTTTCCCTGTTCCGCATCTATTCATTGATTTGCACAGTCTGACCGTGAGAAGTGTGATTGACATTGCCGTGAGCCAATCAGATCTCGAATTAGGAGTCCTTCCTTTGATTTGAAACCAATTGGAGAAAATGTAGAAGACATGTGGGCGGAGCAGACAGTGGGAGGATGCCGGTATTTAACGCAGTTTTCAGGGACAAATATGTTGTTGAGGGGTTAACCCACCTAAACTAAGTTTATTTTACTAAATTACTCCTAATTATCAGTAATGGAAGCAGTTCGAAGGCTACAATACACTGCAACAAGTTAGACGTAAAGGTTCCAGAGAGAAACAATGCTACAATGTAGGAGCCATACTGTTACATCAGCAGCCTGTATAATAATGTAACAGTAGTGGCTCAAAATGAATTAATACACAAAATAGAGTAATTATCACAGTCTGATGGAACCCTTACCAATTAATCATAGACAAGTGCTTCATAAAAATACTACCAATAATAATTATAGTAATTCTCCAACAATTTTCTGATGCAGGTTGCCCCCATGTATCAGAAAATATATCCTCTTCACTTACCATTTTCCAGTCTGCACCCATAGATGTAGTTCGAAAACACAGCTTGACACCTTTCTGAAATTTAATGACAAATAAATAAATAAATTAGGATATCCGTATTCAATTTAGATGTGGTCTCACTGTCTCCATCCAGTGGAGGGAAGGACAAATTACAGGCACAAAGACATTTAACTTGGGGTGAACCAACGGCAAATACACTATTTTCTAGAATTACACTGAAATAGTATGTTCAGGGTTTTACCTCTCCCAAGATAGTTTTCTGCAAACACAATATGAGTATGTACAGGCAGGAACTAGAGGGGCAGGGATCGAAGTACCAACCTTCTGATTGGCAGGCGACTTACTGTGACCCCTGAGCCATAGCTGCCCAGATGTGGAAGCCTATTTTGTAGTTCTCAAGTCCTCATCATGACATTATACTTGTTTCAAACTGGTTTCTATTCAGGTTTTATCTGTATTAGTGTCATCTTAAACCCAGTTTCCATGATCACTTTGATGACAAAAAGTATCAACAACTTTCCAGGTGGTCATGGGCACATGAAGACATTCTTTGAAACAAGAAAACTAGTGGTAAAATCATTTACTTTTTCCTCAGATTCCAATTCGGAAAAGTGAAATTCAGTACACCTGGAGTGTCATAACTTTATTTCAATGCCATCCTTTGACTTGAGTACTATAACCATGGTTGCTTTTATTTCTCTGATAATGGGAATAGTTTGTCCAGCATGTCTTAATCAGGCAGAGGGCCTACCACAGTACACCTGGCTTTATTATTCCACCGGAATATCTAGAGGAAGTCATACTCATACATGGATACAGGGCTTTCAGAGTTTCAAGCCCTAGACCGGCCCACTTTGCTTCATGACGGACTACATTCAAATGTGTTATATATAACCTTAGGGTCTGAAATAGAAATAGAGCATGTTCTACAACCTTGTTATTCACTGTATTTTTATAATATGTGCAGATAATTGTTCACAGACATCCAAACACTAAAATAAAACAAAAGAATTAATACAAATATAAAATAAAAAAGACATTGACTAAAGTATTGCACTATCAAATGACATCATCTATTTTTTCCTTTGTATAATATTTCACATTACATTCATCCCTGGGCTTTGTACATACACAGGGAAGTGTCAGTATATCTATACTGATGTTGAGGCTGGGATTCCCATCCTGTCTGCATAGACGGACATTTTTATATATGCTTCTATGAAGTATATCTACCTAAATCATCACTGGAAATCAGTCGTAGAGGCACATCAGAGTCGTTCAGCTTTGCAATAACTAATAACTTAAATATCAGGATTGTTGCAAACACTTGTTGCCAGTCAAATAAATTGTGAAAAACACTATGTTGGAAATATCAACTATGCATCGGAGAAGTAATTTCTAGGTGGTGGGATGATTGCGTAATCACCAGATATCATTTATTTGTGTGTCATGGAGCCTATTTCCTCAACTCCCAATATATATTTTCCTTGCTGAGAGGAAGGTTCCTTTCATTATCTTTCATACATTTTGGGGTGTCATCTTCAATTTTATAGCATTTGAAAAAAAAAATTTAAGTGTTTTTGAAATAGTATTGATTAAAAGTTGACATATTCCAGTCTGTGATTATTCATCAACATCCATTCCTTTAGTTTAGTCTAAATACTTCCTTATTTCTGCTTTTCTTACTCAAACATTAGATATAATTTCCTATAAATGACATTTAGTGACCATAAATTCCAAAAATAACTTTAAAACTAAAGTTAATAAGCTAGTGTTACGTAGTGTTAAAAATGTCAAAAACGTGTCAAAGGTGTTAAAAAATGTGGCTGAAACGTAAGAACAAGTTAAAAACATTGATAAAAAGCGTCATAAAAAGTGTTGATTTTCCACTTTTGACGGGAAGACAACACAAGGGTTAAAGTGACTATATGCAACTTTTTAATGTTTCTAAAACTGTGTATCGTTCCATCTGATGATCATAAGTTACCTGTCCAATTTAGTCATGAAATGATCTGCAGCAGGTAGACGGCGCTACAGAGCACACATTCTGAAGGGTCACCGATTTCTTTGTAACACCAAAAAGCCTGCGTTAGTGTAGCCAGTCAGCTGAGCCAGGTAAAAGGTAGCATGAGATTTCTTTATACAGGTCTAATTGTATTTTTTTGCGCAATCAATTTTTTTGTTGTTACATGTTTTAGAAACAAACAGTTACAAACAATACACTGAGATGAGGAATGCATACCAGGGCCAACAAGAGGCAAAAAAAAGAAGAAATAATAATAATTCAACAGAGGAAAGACGGAAGGGAGGGTGGGAGACAAAACAACACACGCAAAAAAAGACACAGACACACACACACACACACACACACACAGACACAAGACAAGGGACCAAAATTGCATTGTTATGTTATTTTAGAAGTTATGTGCTGTAGTGGTGGCTGATACTGGGGCAGGAACATCACAGAAAAGAAGGAAATTAAACAAAGAACTGAAAGGGAAAGTCAAAGACAACGGGCGAGATCAGAGTCACACTTGGTCGGCCTTCACCAGATAGACAGTTACGGGATTGTAAATGATTGAAAACCCACCCTTGATTGGCCCTTAAGTATGTAATATGTCTGTTTCATTGTAGTCAGTGGCCAAAATTAAATTGTCCTCTTTCCATTTAGTGCAGATGTTTTAGTCCTTTTACTCTGCGTTATGTTGGCCTACTATTTTCCTTTCCCTTGTCCCTCTGTACTTGTGTAAAGGTCCTTGGGTTACATGAAATGCTCCAAAATAATCGAATATGTTACATAGGTTATTGCTTTTGCTTGTGACAGTGATTCCCGGTTAGCTCTTGAGACACCCAAAGAAGACTAAGTTACCGTGTGCTACTCTTGAAATGATGCATCTATAACTTTTTCTGTTATTGTAAATGAATGATTTCCTGTCTGAGCAAACACTAAACACTAACTCAGCAATAAACAGTGGGAAATACAGTATCATAAAGAAAAGAAAAGGAATCAACACAAAACATCACACATGGAAGTACAACATTGTGTCAAAAATATTGTGTGCATCGTTATAGTAAAAGAACCTAATGACAAATGTAAAAGAATGTTAAAGTTCTCCCTTATCCTCAATGCAACTTCCCCCTTGTGCTTCTTTTTTTAGTCTCTAACTCCTGGGGAAGGGAATTGCTTGCTTTACATTAGCGAGCGTCCTTCCCCTCCGGTGCTAACAGCAGTCATGTGTTTTCACTCCACGGGGCTGCTGAGAGGATGGCGTTGCTGGAAACAGCAGAAATGGCTCTGCCAACTGGGAACTCCAGTAGAGCGTCTTCATTTAATTTTTTTTATTTCGTCTGTGCGCCTCGTTTTTTTGCCGTCAGCTTTTTTGCTTCACATAACATGAAAGCTCTAGTTCTGTTAAAGTATGCCACCCGCTACAGCACAGTGTGTCATCTGAGAACAGTATCAAAGTAAGCTGAGGACAATTATATCCTTGCAGCAGCAACATAATGCATGCACATTTACATGATTATAGCCCACTGTAAATATCCATTAAAGCATTAAGTGACAGGTAGAATTGCTAAGCTAGGAATTAAACTAGCGACGTTAGAAAGGCGTGAGAAACACCAGTGTTATCTCTCATGTATCGAGATGTAAACCGCCCAGACAGAGCTCTACCGGCTGGCGAGTTGCCATCCGAGTTGTTTTCAAACGGTACCTGTACAGTAAATAGAGCTGTGTGTTCACATGGGAAACCAAGCCTTTGTCTTTGCCTGTTACACCCTGTTAGCTTCATCCTAGAAGCCGGCAATGAAAATGATCCTGGAAGTGAGGAGAATGGTTGAATAAGCTGCAATGAAGAGAACTGATTGTGTACATGTCTGTTGGTCTGGTGTTGGGGAGATTCAACGGTGCGTTCAGAGACTGTCAGGAGCAAAGGGTGCAAATGTGACATCTGGGTTATATTGGTGGAAGCCTACAGGTAGAGCTCCTCGGGCCCGAGGCTCTATAAAAGCTCCTTTTTAACCCTCATGTGGTCATCGGGTCAAATTGACCCGTTTTCAAAAAGTTTCTATATCAGAAATGTGGGTTTCTTTCAACCAGATTTTAAAACAAAAAAACGTGGATGGTTCCATAGGAGTTAAATAGATGATCAGTTCACTACTTTCTTTGAATTTGGGCGTTTTAGAATGTTATGTTGAACAATGTAGGAAGAAAATGTCAAAAAGCACAGAAAAACATTGCATAAACGTCCGGAAAAGTGACAAAAATGTTGGGGAAATCTTCAAAATTGCCAGGAAAAGTGGTAAAAACATGGGAATGTTTTTTAAACGTCAAAAAAGCGCAGGAAGACATCGACAGAAACTTCAAAAAAAGGGACAAAAGTGTTGAAAAAGGCGACCAAAACGTTGAATTTTGTTTTTACATACTGTACAAAACGGCAAAGACAACACAAGGGTTTAAAGTTAGCACACTTCTGCACATGTGCATGAAAGTCTTGTGTTTGAGTTATTATATTTATTGTACTTATCTTTGGTTATTTTTTGTCTCCGTTTGTTGTTAAGCAGCCATTGCTGAGGTGATTTAATATGAGTGGGATGCTTTTTCTTTTATTGTAAACCATTTCTTATTAAGGCTGGGCAATTTATCAATATTATATCAACATCGATAAATGAGGCTAGATATTGTCTTAAAGTTTGGATATTGTAATATGACACAATACAGTAATGTGATGTAATTCTCTGAACTTAAAAGACCTGCTAGTCATTTTATCATTAGCCTTTACCCACTTAGTCATTGTATCCACATTACTGATAATTATTTATCAAAACTTTCAAGCCAACCCTACAACATCATAGCGATATTGAGATGTTTGGTAAAAATATCGTAATATTTGATTTTCTCCATATTCTACGTCTTTTATGTTTAATTTTTCCAAGGCGGACCTGCCAGACCCTGGGCATTAATAACCCAAATGGAAAGTACTCCTTAACTCCTTAACCCTTGTGTTGTCTTCCCATCAAAATGGAAAATCAACACTTTTGTTGACGCTTTTTAGCGACGTTTTTAACTTTTTCTTACGTTTTTGTTTCTTTTTTCATCACTTTTGATGCTTTTTTTCAATGTTTGTCATTTTTCTGACATTTTCAACACTATTTACTTTAGTTTTACAGTTATTTTTGGAATTTATGGTCAAATAATTATACCTAATGTTTGAGTTAGAAAAGCAGAAATTAGCAATTTTAATTTAGAATTTAGGAATTTAGACTTAAATTAAAGGAATGGATGTTGATGGATAATCACAGACTGGAATATGTCAACTTTTACTCAGTACTATTTCAAAAACACTTAAAATTGAATAAGACACCCCAAAATGAAGGAAAAAAGAGATTTGTACTTGCCAAAGAGCGTTGTGTGGGATCAATCATGTTATTTTAGTTAGTTAAAAAGAAAATGAATATGGGAAAACTGATCAATTTGACCAGAGGACAACATGAGGGTTAACTGCAGATGTTGTGTTATTATGTCTTAGTATCAGTTGATGATGATTGAACGTGAACATCATTTGTAAAGGGAGCAAAACTTAACATCAAATCAAAATCAAAGTGTAAAATCATTATGAAATGATACAAATTGTTCATAATAATGTCTGCTGTCAAGTATGGGGCAGATAATAACGAATGTATAAGCACTAACCAATATAGGATTCCAAACAATAACCTTCTTTTACACAAATTGCTAATAGTTTGTGATATTCGGCCACCCTTTACCGTCTAATTTTAATGCCTTTTTTCGCCATTTTCACAAACTTTTCCTACAGTTTTTACCTAAAAATATTTCTTCAAACGGCAAGAAGGCTCTCAGGAAGTGTCGTGGAAGATTACAGCTTACTGCGTCTGAAAAGATGCACGCTAATACTGTTTATTCACACAAAAGTATCGTATACATATTGAATATGTAGGGCAGAGAATTCAATTTTGGACACAAGCCAAATTTTCCAAGCGATTTGCAATAAAAAATAAAAATTCAAAACGATTCCAAGTTGGAACCGGTTCTCGATGCCCAATCCTTATATATAATCCTGCATTAGTGAAACCTATGAGGTTGATTGGAACCGATCCCTCCCAGCAGAGGCCACTCACAGTACAGTCTCAAATCCCAGGAGTCTTCTGTCCCTTAAGGAGGACCTCATCTCTGTCAAATTACTTTCCCTGCTTGCAATTTGACACCAACAACCTGGTCCCTTATTGCATTGCTCAGTTGCTAGCTGTATCCCCCGGGGAAATCAGCTCCCAATTTGAGCAGGTCTGTGCAATATAGACTGCCATTGATTGTCTGTTTATTGGCTGGAGGTTGTCATTCAGGTTGGTCCCATTTGTTGGGGACAATTTTAAGCAGATGGTGTGTCCGAAAGGGACGGAGCTCAATATTTATTCATCCCAGGGGGAGAACTGCTGCCTCATGGCCAAACCACGTGGTTACTATCGAGCAAAGAAGTTTGAAAAAGCATAAATCAAATCAAATCCAGCTTTAGTGTCATTGCATGAACACAGTGTATTAAAACAATGAAATTCAAGATGCTGCTCCAGATCAGTGCTTTAAAAACACACACACACACACACTCCTGACTGACCCCCCCCCCCCCCCCCCCCCCCCCCTTCTGTTTAGGCAGCGGGAGTTGGAGAGCTCTTCCAGGGAGGGCGGAGGTCAGCCTTTGGTAGAGCTGGGCGATATGGGAAAAAAAATCAAATATCACAATATTTTTGACAAAATACCTCAGTTTTGATATTGTGGTGATATTGTAGTTTGTAGTGTCAGTATTGATGCTTTCCCAAAATGTTTTGTAAAGAGGGAAATACATCTCAGTACTACTGACAAATTTTGTGACGTGTCATGACCCACAACTGGAATAACCAGTGTTCCCTCAGCCTGCCTATCGCCCCCCAGTGGCTAGAAATGGTGATGGGTGTAAACCAAGCCCTGGGTATCCTGCTTTGCTTTTGAGAAATTGAACAAACCCCCCCCCTTTTCTCCTCCTCAATGGCTACAGACACAGAAAAGGCACACACTAAGGAAAGCTCATTGTGGGACTGGCTCTAGTGGCTGGAATTCTGCACCAAGGCTGAATTTTGGGAAAGAGACTTCCGATACAGTATTAGAGGACCACTAAGGTCTATATAAAAGAGACTTCAGATACAGTATTAGGGGACCACTAAGACCTATATAAAAGAGACTTCAGATACAGTATTAGGGGACCACTAAGACCTATATAAAAGAGACTTCAGATACAGTATTAGGGGACCACTAAGACCCATATAAAAGAGACTTCAGATACAGTATTAGGGGACCACTAAGACCCATATAAAAGAGACTTCAGATACAGTATTAGGGACAGTTGTAGTCAGGAAGCGTGTCTATAAGGGTCAGGAAAGGTACTCTACATGCTTGAAATGCCAAAAATAGTTAATTGAAGATGCCAAAATTAACAACATATGCCAGTGGAACGTTCCGTGTATAATACTTTGTTAAAGAATTTTGGGAAATAGGCCTGTCCCACCTTAAATATTCCATATAAATGCACTGAAAAGCTGGATGCTGGAGTTTTCCACCAATGCAACATTTGTTTAAGTCTATGGTTTAAGAGAAAACTCTGCACACACATTTAATCCACACGTGTCTGGTGATCTATGCACTCACATCCAACAACCTGTAAATAAAAACCAAAAATTAAAGCTGCAAGCAGCGATGAGCGGACCCTCGCTCCCCGAATACGCGGCCGAGTATTTCTGTTATGTACTGTATTTATATGTATATCTACTTACTTCCTTTGCCGACTATGTGGCACTAGAGAATACACACAATTTCCAGATTGTGTACATTTCAGGTAACCTACTTCCTGTAGCCAGTAGGTGGCGTTTTATTATTGACTTCAACATGCTCTCATGCCTGTTCTATGATAAAGCATAAAATAATTTGGGGCATATTGTACAGTGTACACAAATATATTTTTTAGACTTAAAAAAGCAAATTTCACAAGATAAGTAACTGACGTTATAAATGGATATGTAGAATACTGACACCTATAAATAGGCTTGTATTTATTTGTAGATCTGTTTCACATTTGTTCAAATAATGTGGTATTTGTTTGTGGATTGGACAACGCATTTTTTAATTCATCACAGATCTTCATACACATCCTGTTTTTATTTGTGGTCAAGTCGTAGGGTTCAAAATTTGCACCATCCACAAGCAAAATGCTGGTAAAATATGCAAGTGGCTGGTAGAGATGTTTCAATCTGATATGAGATTAGATATTGTCTTAAATCTTTGGATATCGTCATATCATAATATGGCAAAAGAGGTGTCTTTCCATGGTTTTAAAGGCTGCATTTCACTAAAGTGATGTCATTTCCTGAATTTACCATTCTGTTGTAGCCCAGCCCTACTCATCCATAAAAAAAAAACTCAATTATAATCTATTGAGTGGCTATTGTAAAATTTAAATATTCACTAGGAATTTGGCTGGTGGATGAAAAAGTTTATTTTGAACATTTCTCTCCACACTCCGCCTATACTACCGCCTACTGTACAGTTTGTCCTTGTGTGTACTCTGTGAGTCCTTTAACGATGCCACATACTGTGTGTATAGTAAGTAATCAGACTGTAATTTGCCGGCTGCATCTAAAGCGTTACCTAAAACAATTATACTGCTAATAAAGCACATTATTGCACCCTATATAAAGCACTGTAAGCATTTCACCCATTTGCACACTGTGTTTGTGTTTCTCGTATTCTTCATTTAAAGAGTGCAGCTTAGATTATGTTGCGGTTTTGTTCTTCTATCCTTTACATTAATGTGGGATCATGAAAAGTACACACTGGACAGACATTGTGAGGTAATGGTGTGTAAAAAGTCGGGAGCTGTGAACAATATTCTCTGAGAACAGAATATAATTGTGCTTGTCATGCATGTCTCGTGATGTGTTGCATCATTTAGGCTGATGCATGAGGCTCTTTAAATATTATACGTGGAGATTTTTCAGTTTCTTTAATGCAGGAAATGTGCTGCACATGTGTATTCAACCATGCTTATGAAAACCAAATGAACATTCCTTACGTTTTAGTTCTTTTTATCTTTAACCGGCAGACTAAATTAACAGTTTTGTTACCATCAGGCACGGAAAAATACCTTGTCTGAGGTTAATAGAGGTCACATTTGGTGTCAGGAACATATATTTGCAGCAGCAAATTACAGAGAAGGTGCACAAAAAAGAAAGTGAGAAGTAACAAAGAGAATACAAAGAGATGGTTTATAATGTCAGACAACAGCATAAAGGTTGTGAATGGATTTCTTTTCCTCTCTGATTGCCACATGGGAACAAATGAGCGAGCTGCCAATCTGCTGAACTGATTTCAGGGGGCCTCAGGTTGCTGATTAATGAAATGTGGGAGGACAAAAAAGACGGCTGTGAGCCGTGCCACAGCCTACCCACAATCCCTCACTGCTTTTTCTGATTGGGCTAATCACCCCATTGTCCCACAGCATTTGGAGTCTGCGATTTTAACGGCAAAATAGAGAAGCCTTGCGGAAGTGATCGCACAGAAAACTGCATTTCCTTGGTTTCTTTTTTTCTTTTTGATCCTACCCTATCTTCTCTTTCGCCCATATCAAATATTGCACCATTACCTCCAGTTTTCCCATAACGCCTCACGTGTCATCCATCTAGCTCACTTTAATGGAAGCCTCGTAATTATTTAGATGATTATGTGTTGCAAGCCATTTAGCATGTTCAATGACACATGCTTAATTTATTTTCTGCGGCAGCTTCTCATAGAGACGGGTGTTGGTGGTGGTGATGGTGGTGGTGATGGTAGTGAAGCAAATCAGTGCTAAAATTGTTTGATAAATTGCAGCTGTTGATATAATATGCCATGCCACATCAAAGAGCTAATGTGATACAAATAAGGTGTGCTTTGTGTAGCATTGCAAGGCAACGTTTGCTTGGGCTAATGGCGTGTGTCTCGGTTGACCAGTGAACCCACGGAACACACCGCACCATTGAGCAAGCCATTAGGACGTGGTAATGGGCGAAGCTGCCGGATGCTGAATGCAGACTCGTTACCTTCGGAGGTTTTTTAAAACTCCGGCTGAAGGGAAAACAGGGAAAATGCACTTGATTTTCCGATTACTTCTTTATTTGAAGAAGTATTTGTCATTCCACAGGCAAGAAAAAACATTTTAGGGCAGTCACGGTTGTCTGTAGAACTCTATGTATATTTATTTTTTGGCAGCAAGATAATTGTAATTTGAGGATAACATGGAGACCTGTCTTAAAAAGACATCAAGGCTTTGAATTCATTTTATGTCTACTTACTTCTTATGTATTGCTGCAGTAGGACCAGGTAACCACTAGAGAGTAGTATAACCTAACTGAAGAATTAAAGAAGGCACTGTTTCTTTCTAGTATCTTTCTAGTTTCTTTTTTTGTCTTAAAATATACAAAACGGGATGTTTTTGACAGACTTGATGGCTTTAACATCTACCATAATCTGTTTATTCTGTGAATTTAATAGTGTGAAACGTGATTAAAAACTAAATAAGATGAATGAGTATAAAAAAGTAAAAAATACACATGTAAATAGTTTTTTCCTTTTTAAAGGTTTGCATGAAAATGTTAAATGCTTTTATTTTAAGCCCCGCTCCACTCAAATTTTCTTTCTATTGTTACTTTATCTTTATATTTACTTTGATCGTTGACCTTTGCAGAATGAAATATGTGCAGCATTTGACAGTAGAAAGCTGTTTTCATATTCATAAAGCAGTGCTGTAATCAAGACCACCTTTGTCCAGTCCATAACAAGTCCAAGACCTGGACTAGTCAAGACCGAGACACAAAAAAGAAAACCTCTTCAACACCTTACTTCCAAGAGACAGTATCTTCTATTTTAAGGGGAGACACAACAAGCAAAACCAGAATTTTTTAGATTTTGAGTTTTTGGGCTGTTTTACTTCCATAGCTTTCAGACTATTGGAAAAAAACATTAAAAATACACATTTTGATGTATATTTTACCCCTCTTTGCCTATTTGCGCCTTGTAGAGTTCTCCTCAATTCACTAAAAGTTAACATTGGATAATGTTATGCATGGATTTTCATAATCTTTCAGTTTAACCAGAAACAGCTCTGAAGTTGTCTGCGCTAAACCCACCAGACTCCATTTAAAAAAACTATACTTTAAGCGTGTATAGAGCCAACATACTTTCACATGAAAATCAGTGATCTTTGGGTTTATTTCAACCAAAACTAGAGTTGTGATGGTTGGAAAAGTGGAAAGACGACCCAAAGTGACAAGAAATTAATAAAAAAGAAAAGATTACCCTTTTTTACAGTTTTGTTTTTTCTGTCGACTTTGAGCGAGGTGTATTTTATTATGCTAAAATGATACATGGAGTCTGGTGGGTTTAGTGAATGCAATTTCCAACTTTCCATAATGTTGTCAGACACTTAGAAATAATAATCTGAGCCTGTCCGCGGCAAAACGAGCACTTTTGTGAAGAGAAATACAAGCTGGACAATTGCCCTATTAACTTCCATTGTAGCTTGTTTTGCCACTGACTGCAGCAATCTCACGTAATATTGGACAAATTTCAAAGATTGCTCTTCACATCAGTCATGTAAACACAAAAACATAGGAATCCAGGAAATGGTAGTTACCTTTTAAGATGATCATTTACCATTATTATACGTAATTATCAAAAAGCAAGTGCAGAGTTACAACCCTGTTGGCTCAAATTAGGCCACATTATTTATTTTAAGGAAAGCAATTTCACTTAAGTCTCACAGTGTGCTTCACATTTTAGATGAGTCTTTGTATTATGGTATAACTGTAACAATGTTGTTTTTGAAAGAGGAAGTTACTTTAGATAATAAAAACATATGTTGCGGGACTCGGTTGAGAAGTCCGAGACCAAGTCCGAGTGCAAATAGCAAAAAGTCCAAGACAAGAATAAAACTTCACACTGGATTGAAGTAATCCGGTCCTAATGGAGGAGTTTGTGTGAGCTCACCTTAAATCCGAGTTTACAACGTGTCCGACCAGTGTTTTGTGATAACACGGTTGGAAGCCAATCGGGGTCCAGAATGCAACTTACACAAGTGTGATGTGGAAATTTGGCACTTCCAGTCCAACAACAATGATACAGTATGCATGCACACTAATATTCCACTATCATTCCCACTATGACAGTATTCAGCATTTTACACAAGTCATGTACATTTTTAATATTCAGAACAAGGCCTTTTTCCGAATATAGCATTTTCCGTTTAAGACGTGATATTCCGGTATTATTCAGGTTTTAGAGGCATTCTTTGGACATGTCTACAGTGCATTGAGAATATGCGTCTCAATCTGTGTTTCACCACAGTTAATGCCCATTTACAGCTTATGGTCAGCTCTGTGCATTGATATGGTTGCTGTACTCAAACCAACCAATCTGCGCTTTTTGGCTGTAAAATTTAATAAAACCCAAATTCATTGAAAGTAGTGAACAGATCATTTATTTTACTTGTGAAGGGCGTTCTAGGGATCCATCCACGTTAATTACATTTTTTTATTCACTGTAACAAATTTAACGTAAAATTTACAGCAACATACTGGCAACAATTTTACTGTTTTCACAAGTTACTGTGAATTCTTTTTACAGTAAAGGTACTGTACTTCCCTTTACAGTATTTTATGTTTTCACTGTAAAAAACAAAACACTTAAATACAACATAAGATAAAAAAGTAAAAATACAGTAGTTTACTTTACTATTTACAGTACTATAGTGGCTATATTGTGATTTTACAGTAATGCGCTGACTACTGTGATTTCAACGGTAATACTTTGACAAGGTTTTGACGTGAATTTTACAACATTGTACTGTAAAGTCATATACAGTAGCGTTACTGTGAAATCTAAAGGAAATAACTGGAGATTTCAGACATTATTTACAGTGTTTGGTAGAAAGAAAATATGTGATAAAGACACTTCAAATGTCAAATTTGACGTGAGGACAACAGGGGGGTTAAAGCATTTTTGGAGGGGGGTCTTTTAGTAGTAGTGAGAAGTTGTCTGAGGACTCTGCAGACTCAGTAAAGATCTGTGCTTGCATGGCGCTGAGCAGCACAGCTTGCAGACAGCGCGTCGGGCGCAGTGTGCTGCAGCTGGGTCTCGATGCACACTGAAGTCTGTCATTGCGCTCCCAGATCGCTCTGTCATCTCCAGCATCTGCTGTGACTTGTTGTTGGAGAAGCTTCTGGAACAATCACAGTTCTCTGCTCGTCAGCACCTGGTGTTCCTGTCTGCTTCCCAACAACTTGTCACTCTCTCTCTCTCTCTCTCTCTCTTTCAAACACACATCTACACACACTTTTAACTACTTACAGAATTTAACTAATTACAGAACCAAAAACAGATGGTCACGGTTATCATTCAAAGCTTCATGCTCCAAAAAGCTTTTACTGTAATTTAATTCTAAGTAATAGAGTACTGTTTGTGTAAAGGGTGAATTTATTTCCTGCAATCCAACTCTATATATTTAAAACCGCAGATACATCCATCTGCTTTGGGGTTAAACACTGACCCCAGAAAAGCCCAGGAACATTTATCAATACTGCAGTGGGCCGTTTTTATTTTTATGTGATGCTTTCTATGAAATGTATAAATTGAAACTAAGCTCCATTTGAGAGATACTTCAGAGGACTGTAGCTTTGTAATGTGGATTACATTTATATTTGTCATTCATATCGCAGAAATCAAAGCATTACAATCATTTAACACTGTAACATTACAGTTATGATTCTACTCAGCAGCTGTGTGCAGTGGCTTTATTGTACAGTACGCAGTAGAGGTTTCCATTTGTGAAAAAGCTGCGGTTGATCTCATGTAATCAGCGGTAATAGCGCTGATTTTGGGAAATTTGATGCACAATTTTAGATCGGACTAAAGTCTGACACCATCTCACGTCTAAAGAATGGATTGGAAGGATATACAATGGCAGTTATAGTAGCAATAAAGATAGTGGAACAAAGACCAGAAATAATAGTTATATCAGTTTAGGGCGTAGCGGGATGTTGCGGGGCATAGTAGGGCGTTGAGCAGGACCATGGTATGATTTCACACAAGTAAAATAAATAAAAAATAAAGAGCAACAAAAAGAGACATCATATGACAGCAATTCTATCAAAATAGGTTTTCAAACTTTGTGAGCCCTATCTCCACAGGCAGGTTGTTCCATAGTTGAGGGCTCTGATGGCCAAAGCTCCGACACCTTTCAATTTGAGCCTGGATTTTGGCCAAAAGGCCCCGTCCGAGGATCTATGGCTGCCAGCTGGCTCGTATGGGGTCAACACCTCGGCTGTATAATAGTGATCAGTAAAATCAATTCTAAATCACAAAGGGGGCCAAGGGCGCAAAGCCAGGATTTGGATCGTGTGATGTCGTCTGTTAAAACCATTGATGCCGTGCAGTGCCCTGCTATGTCATGAACTATTACAGTCTACTATCTTAAGTCACTGTTCAATTATCTTTTACTGGGACTGTTATTGCTACACTTCATTTCAACCCCAACCGCCCCAGCAATCTCCGCCTACCAAGATCCTTGGTCTGTCCCAGGTTTCTTCCTAAAAGGAGTTTTGTAGCACTTGTAAATTATAGAGTGTCGTCTAGACCTACTTTGTCTCTTTTATTGTTATAGTCGTATCAGAGATGATTTAAAACCGGGAGGCACCTACTAATTTTGGCTGTGTTACATTAGTTGTGTCCCCTTCAAAAATTGCTCTGGAGAAATTGTATTTATTTTATAAATATGAATATAACCCAACTGTTTTATACTGTAATGTAATGCAATGTGTACTTTTATTTAATATGTACTCCCATGCTGACATGGAAGAAAAGGTAACATATAAAAATAAGAAAAGAGAGATAAGATTCCCACACAACATGCATTCTGCCCCCCCCCCTTAGAAAGTGCATATTCTTCTGCTCAACTTTTCTCTTTGTCTTCTCTCTGAGATATTTTTAACTTCTTCACTCTTCATGTTGCTTTGCAGACATTTTTAGTTTTTCACCTAGTATCTCCAAAGTGGGTTACTTCTGACTCATATCTCTTCCTCATCGCTATTAATCACTAATTAAATGATGATTGAAAGTTGCCTCACCTGACTGCTTATGGAGATGTATTTCGCTTGCTGATTGAAGTCTCTCAATCAGCAGCTAGGTCTGTAATCAACATCTGATTATAATATGCAAACACACGGGGGTCCTTCTGCCCCCTTCCCCATCCTAAAAGCATCTCTCTATTTATTTCAATTAATTAGTTAATGGCATTAAGGTCAGTAAATGTGCTATCACACCCCTTCTTTGTCTTGACTCAGTACAACCTGAATCAACCCAGCACTGCTCCATCATGCAACATATTAAAGGTTACAGAGTGATAATCTGGATGTTTTCACAGTGATTGATTGACTAGTCAGAGGCCGGGGATGCTGCTAAGGTCTCAGATAAAGTGACACCACAGCAAAGACTGTGTCCCAGTTTATTTCTCCTCACGTATGACGCAGATCTGATGTTTTCCTTATCACTGTGAACGAAAAAAAGCTGCACACAGAGACTACTGAATTACACACACATCACAACATCAGATTCTGGGACATGCAAATGAACGCTTTTCAGATTTGTGTTTGATCCTAAAGACAGAAAGAAAGACAAACGGAACTACTGTGAAAAGGCGCCTAAATTCAGTCCAAGGTTGAGAGCGCAAAGCATGATTGAAAAGTGTTCAGACACGCTGGAGAAGCGTAGACACAAAAAGCAACGTGACACCTTTTGTAAACTGCAGTGTATAGACTTGACATTGGTGTCTGTTCAGATTGGGTATAAAGAATGTGTTATATCTTATAATAGATAGGAGCAGTCATCCAAAAGAAACCAGTTATGAGCAGGAGTTTTGACTTGATATTAAAGACTGAGCACAGTGAAAACATCCAATTGAACACAACATGAAGAAATAGTTTCACATTCACTTGTTCACTTTTTTGCCAAGGGGTTTATATAAAAAAGATCAATACCACTCAAGGTCTGAATGTAAAATCTGAAGCCTGAGCCAGCAGGGAGTTGGTGCTACTGCTGACTAACTAACTAACCCAGTTGGTAACTAACTAACTAACTTTGTAAAATAACTATCTAGGGTTGCATAAAGACTAACAGAAGGGGGTAACAGCTAGCCTGGCTCTATCCTAAAGCCATATAGCTCACTCATTAAGTTGTTACATGTTTAATCTGTTCTCAAACTGACATTTTAATGAATGTTAATTTGTAAAATTTGGAGTTGCTGGTAGGCAGCCAGGGTAGCTGTTTCCCCCTGTATCCAGTCTTTATGCTAAGCTAAGCTAATTGCCTCCCCATTATTCATTAGGAATGATATTTCAACAAGACCAGGGTGACTATATTTCGATTTCCGGCCTCGAGACACCAATTCCGATCGGCTTCTCAGAGGTTAATGAACATGCTTTATTATGCCTCAATGGTACAAAATAACTTATGTAATCAAATCAAATATGTAACAACCTGTAAAAAAATAGATTTTTTTCAAATAAATAATTAAATTTGCTGTAAAAAACAGTACATTTGTCTCTTGACTTTACCGGGGAATTAAATAAATCAAAATAATAAAGCTGCATTCACTTTCCAAAGCCATGACTGTGCTTTGTCATGTATCTTCATGTAGCTATTCTTTAAGTCACAGAAACCCGCTGCGTTTGTTAAATTAGACACCAGTGCGATTGTCATTGGCTAATAACTGTATATCAGCATTATAGCACATTTTGTCTGTGTTAATACAGCTTTACACCCGTTGGCTTGCATTCCCAAACGCAAACTCCCTGTGCTGGCCCAGGATACACGGATAGGTCATTGTAATTTTACTCCTTAAAGGATTATAGCGAAATACTGATTGCCTGACAGAGGGAAATGAGACGACGGCCAGTGTTAGTGGTTTTTTTCCAAATCTGAATTGACAGGGCGGAGGTGGGTGGTCAAGTTCAATCCACTATTGCTGATGAGCAGGCTGATTTCTATTAACCTGCAGCCTGCAGACTGTTCCATGCTGCCGCTGAGAGAGAGACAGAGAGAGGGACAGAGAGAGGGAGCGCGAGAGAGAGCGAGAGAGAGAGAGAGACTCCGCCACCAAACTTTTATGACACAGAAAGTCTGCTTAATGGGCTGGAAGATTCTTCCCATTTAGTCCTGTGCGGAAATAAAAGGAAGCTGGTCGGTGCTCAGGAAAAATGGCTACTTCCAGTTAAGTCCCCCAGTGGATTGGAAATTAGGAAATTATAAGCAGAGTGATCAATCATGGAGGAGTGTGTGTGCTCTGGCACGAAACGCCCCAGAATTCTCTGAGATGGGTTTGTGAGAATGTAGAGTGACGTCAAACTTCATCCTAGCAATTACCATAGGTGCATCACTGCCTGTCCCATTAGCTCAACCACGGCTGACAGAGCATTTACCCGACTTCTTGTATGCTTATTCACAGACAGATGAAATAGAGGCTTAAATTAGCTGCTATTGTGATATTTTTAGGCACTGACACCAGCATGTATGTGTTGGTCTGGAGACAAATACAATATGTCACAAAGCCAAAGTAATCTGAGTGATATCCTTCACATTATGTCCTGAATGTCCCCAAAAAGCGACTTTTGAGTCGTGTCCAGCCAGACGTGAAGCCCACCAGCACAAAAACAGACAGAAAAACAAGCCTAAGATGCAGTGTTCAAAAAAGAGTGGCCTCGCAGCCTCGCCATGTTTGACACACGGGCAGACAGAGCCGGCAGTGCCAGCACTACGAGCTCAGGAAGCCCCGAAGGGAGATCAGAACCGGGGCTGATGGGGGATGTATGTCAGCTACTGGGGAGGGTTGGAGGGTAGAATATTGATGTAAAGCAATCATGACAAACAAGATGCAAATTGTCATCATAAACAATCAAAGGGTTTTTTTCCCCACAGCTGACAGTCGGAGATGATTGATAGTGAGAGTGAGTCAGGGGAATAAGAGCAGAATTGTTTCAGTTTAAGCCTTAAAGGGGCCAGCATACACAAATGTGAAAGTATTCATTGTTATTTTCTAATGTTTCTAAACTAAAATGACACAAGTTCAAGTTTTTTTTCAAAATTATGAACTTATTTCCTAAGTTACGTACACTCTGTATTTCCCAAGATACATTGCCAATTTAGGATAACATTTTGCATTGCATTCTTTTTATTATAGTTTACATACGCAAACTTTCAAAATAATTCACAAACAATGAATTAGCAACATTATTTCATATTATCCATACAACATTAGAAAAAATTAGAAAAAAACAAGCGGGTAAGCCTCTCCTCTCTAAGCTTTAAAGCCATCACCTGCAGTTGGCATTCCCATTGACCTCAATTCATTTTGGCGCCACTTTGACAGTGAATAACTTCACATCTGAAGCATTTAAAGACTCTATTCGTCTGTTGCTTATTTCTAAAGAAACACAACAATGTATAAAAGGCTCCATTACCTTGTAGCTCATGTTATGTCTCCGTAGCAGACGTTTTTGTAAAAATAGGCTTACGATTGTGTCAGAACCACGCAACTTACTGTCGCATAGTCAACAAATCAACATATTGTCAGGAGAAGCTCGCAGACAGTTTAGACTTACATTAGCTGTTTAGGTCTAATTACTAACATTAACTAGCATGTTAGTTAGCAGTAATTAGCCTGTGCCTATGTTAATATTAACGACCATGTCAGTTAGCAGTAATTAGTCTGTGCCTATGTTAATATTAACGAGCATGTCAGTTAGCGGTAATTAGCCTGTGCCCTTGCTAATGTTAACTAGCATGTTAGTTAGCGGTAATTAGCCTGTGCCTATGTTAATGTTAACGAGCATGTTAGTTAGCAGTAATTAGCCTGTGTCTATGTTATCTCCTAACATATACCTACCTCTCTGTCTCTGCTGATTGGGAAGGATTGAGATTTCTCTTGCACAGCTACCAGAAGACTTACAACTTTCTGTTTCTGTTGGTCCATTTCTTTAACTGTCTATGAAAAACTTTATCTCCCAAGATTCATTGCCCATGTAGTATATAAATGTAACGTTTCATACCTTTTTAAACAGTTCATGTGCCGATTTTTAACACCATTTTCCGTTGTTGTTTTTAACTCTCCCATCTTCCCTGTGGTGCCTCACACCAGATATATTCTATGGGCAATGGAAGCTGGGAAAACAGGAAAACAGACAAAAACTATTTCGTGTTTTGACTAGTGACCAGGCAAAGCCTTACTTTGCACTTCTGACACATGACGGATGTCTGCCCATCATGGCACATCCTGCATGGGCCTTTCACCGACAGGATGGGGAAGTGGTCAATCCTGTCATACCTCATGTCATCCACTGGCCTGGGGACTTTTTGAAGTTTGATCCCTTTTTCTGGCGTATTGTCTTGATACGCCAGAAAACTAACAGATGAAAACATGTACACTTGTGAATTCATCCAAACCAGAGTATATGTGTGAGTAATCAGCCCTGTTTTATACCCTTATATGGGCAATTTAACCCCCAGGATAAAGGCATCCAATGCCTGATTGTCAATGTCGTGAGAAGATCATTTAAAAAATGTCCACGAGAACATGCAAAACTATCCTTAAAAACTATTTTCTGAAACAAAATCACTCTATAATGTCATAATATTGAAAAATAAAACAGTGGCCATGAGGTAAGTGTTGTTGTATTTTTCCCGATTATATTTTCTCTTTCTTTGTCCACATGTGCTGCCATTTTGGATTTTGATACAAAGGGTGGGAATGTTGGCATAAAGTCACATGACCTGAGTACATGACCCATCACCCCATCAGTGTTCTCATCAACTGCAACCATGAAATGCCGCTCCCCCTACAGCTCCTCCCCCTAAAGCCTGTCAAATGACTGTGTCCCCTAAGATACAGAAACTCTTAGAAGTGCTGACGCGTTATTGACGGCGTTAACGCAAACCCATTTTAACAGCGTGAATTTTTTATTGCGAGATTAACGTTCTTTTGGCCTAGCAGACTTTGTAGTTTTTTCACATGCTGTTACAACAACTAGTATCGTTAGAAAAACTACAACACCACACCGGATCGAGTTAAATATGACAATAATGCAATTTTAGATTTTAATAATTTTACAGCAGTAGATTAAAGATGCCACACAAAAGCACATCATAGGCGTGATACCAAAGTGGAGTGATGTCAGGTCCAGCTCCCGCTGTGTCGACTTCCTGTTTTATTTTGAAAATACTCGTCTGTTTTTGTTACAGGTCACTTGTCTTCCTGTCTTTGTGTATACAAAAGCCTTTACGTAAACTACATTACCTATATTCAATTCAATTCAATTCAATTTTATTTATAGTATCAATTCATAACAAGAGTTATCTCAAGACACTATATAGATAGACCACACTCCAGAATTTACAAGGACCCAACAGTTCTAGTGGTCTCCTCCAGAGCAAGCAACGGTGCGACTATATAACTGCATCTATAGGTTTCTATCAAAACAACTGTAGTTGGATTATAATGTCCTGTTTGTATACAGCAAACATTTAAAAAATGTGGATGTAGATGATTCTAATAACTTACTACAATGAAAGGGTGTTAGTTTAGAGTAATAATAGGACTACCAACAGATGGTGTGTTGCAGGTCGCCTCCACACTGGGCACCAAGTTGTGATGTGGGAAATGTCTGCTTCTGCTGAGACTCCATGCTCTGCTTCTCCTCCACCCATGCATACCGCTGCACTAATGACTAGCAAGGCCGAACATAAGAGCGCCCAATTCCTCATGGACATTCCCACTCAGGTGGATTATTTCAGCCTTGTGGGCTCTTGGTTTTCCAGGTATTCATTCTGTTCATTACATTCTATTCATTACTTTCAGGCTCTCAATAATGGTCTGTCAGAAGCAAGTGCTGACGAGCTTAAGTAGCTTATATCAAGTGTATTATATTATGATGATAATGGCCACCATGCTGTCTTTATGTTTGTGCAACATCCTCCTTCAAGGCCTGATAAATCGTAACCCGCGAATAGTTTATAAAAACAAGTTTCGATGGTTTTGGTAAGTGAGAGTATTAATGTTGTGAAATAAGCCGGTGAGGAAAATAGGCCCTGTGATGAAAGGTGTGGGCAAGAAAATCTTTTATATAAATTGTCTGTATGGGGTAGAGATGAGAGGTGAGGAAGAAACAGAAGGAGTAATGGCCAGAGAGCTGAGATGTCTGGGATGGCTATAGGATCTGTGTGTGTGTGTGTGTGTGTGTGTGTGTGTGTGTGTGTGTGTGTGTGTGTGTGTGTGTGTGTGTGTGTGTGTGTGTGTGTGTGTGTGTGTGTGTGTGTGTGTGTGTGTGTGTGTGTGTGTGTGTGTGTGTGTGTGTGTGTGTGTGTGTGTGTGTGCGTGTGTGCGTGTGTGCGTGTGTGAGAGCTGCAGCCTGCACAGGGAGCTGCAGTGCTGTGTGCTGATCATTCATGATGGCACCTTAGAGGCCATCCTGTAAGGAAGAAAAATGAAAACTATTAAAGGCTCGCTGGGCTATGTTGGCTTTGGTGTGTCAGCAATTATTAGCCAGGGACATAAGTCTTTAGGTCCTCAGATATAGAAGAGTGGGAGACTGTGGCAGAGCAGGGAAGGACACCGTGATCCCGTTATATATGTGCGTTACTCTGCAGAACCTCTGCATTGTGTGGCAGCAGTGGTGCTGAAGGTTCTCTTTTATCAATGGAGTTTTTTAAGTGGTTGTGTAGTAATTACGGAGCCCCTGAGGTGACATGGAGGGAGAAAAAAAAATCAAGAAAAAAAAAAAAAGAATTACTGGAACAATCACTTTTGCGAGACTTTGTTTTGTGAGATCTCGACTTTGACATGGAGAAGAAAAAAAATAGAAAATAAATAAATACATTTGACACACTGGTACAGTCACTTGTGCAAGAGCTTGACTTTGACATGGCCAAAAAAATAAGTTTAAAATACTGGAACAGTCACTTTTGCGAAATCTTGACTTTGTTGTGCGATAAGAAGAAACTTAAAAAATGTAATAAAAAGAAAATAAAAGTCTCCATGTCAAAGTCAAGATCTTACAAAAGTTCTGTAATTTTTTTTTTCCTTGGAATTTTTTTCTGCGTGTAGGTTTCGCTCTTCTTCTGGCTCCGTCTCGGAAGTCGGAAGCCAGCCAAAAAAGCTGTGGTGTGTCTGCACTCAAAGTTCAGCCAAAGGTCAGCTGTCAGTCAAACGGTGTGGGTGGAGCTCGGACCTCTTTTCTGTTGATCACACCAGAGATACTGTAATATTTTTCTTTCTCTGTTTATCCATGGTGGTTTTACTTCTAACACCAGCAGCATTTCTTCATCTATTATCCATTTTTGTTAACTGCCACTATAGCAGCAAGTCAACATGGTATTTGTGTATGATTCTATACATTTATACCCTAATGCTGGTCTTCACTAAATGTGCAAAGTATTAATTTCACTGTGACGCTGCACTCATGAACAGTTGGGTAAGCCATAGTGATGTGCACACAATTAATTTTGTGCCCTCCCCAAGGCTGAGTCTAATAGCATTGACAGAAGGCAGAATCATGGATTTTACTGTAGAAAACAATGTAGTTCATTTTCACGCTTGGAAATGTGGATTTCCTGGAGTTGTGGAATGCCGGGTAAACACTACATGATATTTTGTCTATTATGTGTCAGATTAGACAATCATAGAGTCAGAAATTCTTGTTGTAACTCAGCCGAGAGACATGACAGACACGTCGGTTCCCAACCAATTAAAGCTGGCTTGATGTCGTCAGGAAGGAGATGATAGGAACTGACTTCCTAGAAGAAGAATATAAAAAATATTGTGTGTGTGACACAGCCACTCTTATGTCTGGAAAAAACCTCCAAAGTAGAAAGAATAAACGACTGTGACCTTTCCTGTTTCACAGTCCCACCCGTTCCTCGTTCTCCTTGACCGTGGCAGATGGCTCTGTGCTCCTATTGGCCAAAGTCACAGACGTGAGGGATCATGTGTTGGAAGGCAATAACAAACATGGTAGTCTTTCTGTCGGGACGTCACACTTCAGTACAGGCTGCATTGGTTGCGGTCTATAACATGGGATAAAACGCCTATTTGTCGTTCCAGACGCCCAGTCTGAGCCTACCCTGCATCTGCTGGGTCGGACTCTAATCAAGCTGATATAGTCGGAGCCTACATTACTCTATAATTCCTACCGGAACTTAAGAAAGACCAAATAAGTATTGTGATTAACATTCCTACATTATCTCCAGTATTGTAGTTTTAGTATTGGTAATGCCTTATACAATGCTCTTCATTCTGAATGTCAGCGGGAACTTTACAACTAAAAATATTGGCCTCAAGGGGCTTTACAATCACTTGAGATGACGAAAAAGTGCCCCAAAAACTTGAAAACAGGGTAAAAATGAAAAAAAAAATAAGAAGAGCAACAGAGGAGGGATCCCTCTCCGTGGACGGACATGCATGCAAAAGATGTGTGTGCAGAATAGACTAGTCTACATTCTCAAAGTTCCACTTCCGGGATTGCTCTAGTGTCACAGGAAATCCGCCAAATGCGTGTATTTTTGGCCAGATGTCCGTTTCCTTCCTCTTCCTTTGTGTTGGCCTTCTAACGTACGGTGGTTTCTGAGGACTATGGTTACCTGGTCCTCCGATCTCTGCAGGGTAAATCCAGACAGCCTAGACTATCTGTCACATCTGAGATTTCTCTCTCAAACTATTTTGCAGCGGCTCAGTGCGGAGCTTAGCACCAGCCAAGACGATTGTGATTGTTTTAAATAAATGCCAATTTGCCAGAGCTTGGTATCTCCCATCCTAGACCCTCCTCCGCTGAGTAGCGCAGGGACTAGTATAGACAGTCAGGATGAAAAACCTTATGCAAAACAACGTGATATCTTGGTGATATCTGGGAATCATGACCAGACACACAGGACGAGTCCAATAAATAGATTAAATGCAGCTTCATTCAATTGTTGAACAAGGAAGATAACCGTGGGTACACACCCAAAGTGTCTCTCTGAACATCAGACCAAGTGCGTTTCTTCTAGTCTTCTTGTACTGCCCCGGTCAGTTAATCTATTTCTGTGAAACATGGTTAGCTTTGAATCGCTTTATTTGTGAGACACGTCTACTAGTTTTACACATGCCCATCTATTCTCAGCTGTGGGATCGCCTTCTGTGGAAGATCCTTAGAATAGATTAAATAGTTCAAAACCTACATGCTTAAATATTTACAATGTTTGGTATGAAACTGGTGTAAAACATTGTTGCATTGGACAAGCGGAAGCACCAAACATAATGTGCAGCGTCCAAACACATCTGACAGCTTATTATGTAAAAAAAAAAGTTGCTAAGTTGGCAAGACAAACATTGATTTGTATAAAAATGCTACAGACGATTAATTATCAGATTTTCATTGTCAACACCATAAAAAAACGTCAGTAGGGGCATGCATTATAAATCACATAAATGAAGGTCATGGTGTTTATTAATGCATTGCCTGCTGGTCATATTCACATACTACATATTACATTATCACACTATACCTTCTGGTGGATGTAGTGTCCTTGCCTTTGCAGCCCCTGCTCGAAGACTGATCCTCCACGGGCTAACCCTCATTACTCATTACAGTGTTTGAGGACGCGGGGGACCACCTGCGACACTTATAAATGACTTGCTTGTACAGTTTGCCTCGGGCGGAGCTGTTGCCGGGCCTGACCAGATGGCCTGTGATCGACTCATGTGGTGCGATACACATGCAGCGCGGCCAATGCCCAAGGGCCCAGTTTACTTTTCACGTGCGTTATAAAATGGAAGAAATGCAGAATCGCTCTTTCCGGAACATGTTATTTTGTCAAGAATAAGTTAGCGAAACACAGGTTATCTGTCATAATTTACATGAGGCCTATTCGCTTCAGTACGTAACTTTTGTATCATAGTATTATAAGCCATTGCCAAATGAATTGATACAAATCTAATTAAGCTTTGAGCTATCAGCTGTGTATTTCTCAATATGACTATGTTCAGAAATTGTGGATTTTTGAGTGCAAAAACTCGAGTGAAGATAATAATGACCTCTTCTACAGAGACCAACATGTTTTTTAACCCTCCTGTTGTCCTTGGGTCAAATTTGACCTCTTTAAAAAATATCTATATCTGAAATATGGCTTTATTTTTAACCAAATTAGCACAAAAAATGGATTGTATTCCATATAACGCTCTTTGCAAATACAATTGATCACTTTTATTCCTCTGATCTTAACTATTAGTCAAAGTACTTAAGAATTCCTGCTTTTTTAACTCAAATATTAGGTATTAATCTATATAAATGAGGGTTATTGCCATGAATTCCAAAAAGTACTGTAAGGTGGTGTAAGTGAAAACTAATAAAAAGTCTGAAAAAGGGACAAAAATGTCAAATGTTTGCCTGTTTTTTTTTTACCTGGGAGGACACAAGGGTTAATCCTCCGTGTCCTCCTTGGCTACTAGCCACTGCGTGGAGAAGGGGTGGGGGGTGGTGTGCTTGTGATATGGATGCGCCTACGTTTTGGTTGTCATTACTTCCTCAGGGAGACAGAAACTACGCACTATAGCTTTAACTAAGATCTCATACTGACTGAATTCCCATGTCTGATAGCTATTGTTTGAGTTTTACTCACAAAAAATGATTGAATGGGGGCGCCTAAGTAGCTCACCTGGTTCAGGATGGGCCCCATGTACAGAGGCTCAGTCTAAAAGCCTTAAAGGCCCCCAAAAGAATCCAATTTTTTATTATTATTTTTAGAAGGCACTTATGGTAGGTAAGTTTTACCCTGAAAAACATCCCTTTTTCCAGAAGACTCTTTCACAAACAAATCTCTTTGTCAATCCTCATCTTCTCAAAGATTTGTATTCTGGTCGGAAAAAACAAAGGTAGACAATGATCACGAATTACGTTTGCAACAGTAATCCATGCTGGAGTGGGAAGGTGATGCAAGAGGTCACTGAATGTAAACGCTGCTGTTATTCGGGTAGTGTTAATCCCTGAAGCATAGCGACTGAGCATGCATCAATCACAGCCGTGTGTGTCCAAAGGTGAGTCAACAGGCATTAACCTTGAACCAGAAGTCAAAGTCTGGCTGCTCTGGCCCCCCCGGCCACACAATACACCACCATCGTGGACCTGGTAGAACACAAGTGGGAAGTCAGATGTTAACAGAGGAGCCTGTTGCTAGCATAATGCTATAGGGCTTGCTGCATCGTCACGACCAACTACTTAAAAGCGCTATTCATTGTGCATTTTTGTAAAGATGATTTAACATTTTCCAAGCTTTCTGCTTCTTTTTTGCTGGCTCAGCCATGACGATAGTGTGAAAAACTCCATTGCTACCTTGTTAGCCGGTTCCTGAATGGGCGTACGTGTGCAGTGCCTTGAAACAATTTGTCACATCTCGAGACCTGACCTGATTTAGATTATTGGATCAGATCAGGACCATAACTTGTATACAGTATATTGACATTCTTGTGAGGCTCTCGCCCCTGTTCATATGACAAAGCCCAGAAGGTCTATTCTCAATCCTCTATTTATCTGCTTATAGAGGATGGCAGACCGTTAACACAGCTGCTCTGTCATGCATTGAATATCTTCATATGCAATGCTGATTCCTGTTACTCTAACTTTGTTTTTGGCCAAAAGCATTCATCAATATGGCCTGGCAGGCAGCTTTCATTTTAGCTGACATTGTATTTGTTGGTCATCAGTACTGTCTACTTTTTCCTCTCCCTAGTCTCATGGCTTGGAGGTTTAACCTTTGTCCACCAGTTGAGAATCTATGTCACCTCTGGCGCTCCCATTTGTCCCCTCACTGCACTTCAGTGTGAAAGATAATTACGCTTCAAATGAGGCTCCCTTCATTGCGTCGGCTAATGTGTAAAGCTCTCAGTCCGTCCCTCTCTCTCTCTCTCTCTCTCTCTCTCTCTCTCTCTCTCTCTCTCTCTCTCTCTCTCCCTGTCTCAGAGCACAATGGGGAGGGTCAATGCATCCTCACCTCTTATTTACAAGATTCATGTTTATCTAATGCAAAATCAATAGCTCAACACCAGGGAGAAGTTAGGGCTCCACTAACAATCGTTGAGAGCTACTTAACAGCACATCTACCAGCGCGTAGTGTGCTGTAAAGGAGAGGGATCGGTGGGGACTGGCCCTCAACAGTTCTACTTCCCTATATATACACCAAAACTTAAAGGGTAACTACCATTTACCACACTTAGACACTTTGAATATTAATCTGAGTCTGTCAGCGGCAAAACAAGAACTTATGTGAAGGTAAATACAAGCTGAACAGTTGCCCTTTTAACTTCCATTGTAGCTTGTTTTGCCGCTGCCAACTGCATTGATCTCATTTAATATTGGACCAATGTTAAAGATTGTTCTTCCCATCGGTCACTTAGACACAAAAACGTAGGAAAATAGAGTCCAGGTTGGGGAAAACGGTAGTTACATGCACAAATTGAGTGTTTTTTTGCCTTTTTATGCTAGAGCTTTGACCTCTTTAAACATCTAATAAGATAAAAATATAAATAAGCTTAACTTACTTACAGAAAATAAATAAAAATAAGTCGTACAAGGGAACATCACAATTCAGCTGAATTCATGTTTTTTTTTTTTAGTTAACACTGTCGCAAAGTCGTTAGACTTTATTTCATGTTGTAGTTATGTTTCACTCGTAAAGCAGTCTCAGGTTTGATTCCCCCGTGCATCACATCGTGGAATCACACTTGATTTGATGAGTCGAATACTTATTAATAATTATAAGCTGTTAGTCAACTTGTGCATTGTATGAGTTGTGAAATGTTAAGTCGGCAGCACTTTGTCACTTTATCACTCACAGCTAAGCTGCTGCTTGGTTTGTTGCCGCAACTGATATATTCACTCTAGATATATGATTCATAAGTCCCAACAACTTATAATGCTTATTTATGCCAAATAATTTAGCTACGTTTTTGTTTTTACAAAGCAGATATATGAAATTAGTGGTTGTGGGTAGACGCTGCTTGGCTAATGCTTGTTTAATTATACGAATGTCTAAAAACTGTGGTTTTTATTTTAACATCACCCACAGCAACCATAAATTCCGGAAATGAGGATTTGATGTTTAAAATACTGACAAAGTGCTGCGAAAAAAGTTGGAAAGATTCAAGTGGCTAAATCCGATGATACCTAAATTAGGTCTCTTCATCGTGCAAACCTCTCCCTGGACTTAGCGATGTAGTATCCTCTAGACCCGTAGAGACAGGTCTACCTTATTTCCTGGCTCCTTGCATTTTGAATAGATCAGCACTTAGAAATATGCCTCAGTGGCTTTGCTCGGGGGCGTGTATCATTTGGCCCCCGAAATTCACTTTTCCCCACCAGTAAGCACTATCTGCCTCGCACCACTATGAACCCTCGACAAAGACCTTGCCATCTGTCAGTGTCGTTCGCCGCAAAGTGGCTGCGATTAATTGTAAAACAATGGTGGGGCCAAGTGGGAGGGTCAAAGCAATATGCATGGTGGCCTCGCCGGGTCACTTCCTCATTTCCTCATTGTCGAAACACCTCCTCCTGACATTAGCCACGAGATGTCGGAGCACATTGTGCCTGTTTGGTTTAATGTCCTGCCCTCTTTTCGGCAGTGGGGATTATCAGGCGGACAGATCCTGGAGACTCTATCTGTCTCTGTCCATGTCAGCGTAACACCGTGTTAACCAATGCCAAGGGGCATAACATAGACTTTATCCCAGGGGACAGGAGACTCCTTCTACGACAAAACTCTGCATGACCAAACCCGAAGAACTTCTGAGAGTGATGGACAGTGAAACCCAGCAGTGAGAATAAAAGATACATGGGAGGTTAACAGTGACTGTGACTGCCCAGCATGACACGATACCTCTGTGTTGCAGCAGCTCACAATGTTATTTTTATTTTTTTGATATCCTGGATGAGTTTCAAGCGCCTCAATCGCCAAGTTTCAACTTCCCTGCCTTCTGGAGTGAAATCTTCCTCCATGTGATGGGTTTTCCTCCTCTATGCTGCCTCAGCAGATCGAATCATCCTGCACACATGCTTTCAGGGTTGACTGAGCAGCTTCTTGCTCTCAGTAACCAGGTGAAGTGACCCTGTCTATATGCAGACTTACAGCTTGACACCTACGTTTGCAGCCACCCTGTCCATTTTGCTTACACCCTATTGCAAGCCGACGCATCAAAGCAACGGAGTGTCTCTCCATCACTGCCGAACCAGAGTTGGTCAATTTTAGACTCCAGTGTCCATCTTTCACTGATAGGTAGCTAGTGCTGCTTCACTAAGGTGAAGGACAATTCTTTAACTTGAAGATGCAACACCGACTTAAAGCTGCTCTACTCAACATTTTTCTTTTGATCAAATGACAACGTGTAATGTAAAGGAGGTTGCACTCAACTGCAGTTCTTCTATTAATATAAGTAGGTTTCTCGTTTTCACAACTTTATTGTCTTGGTTCAGTCACTCTGAATAACCTTAATTCATCATTGCAGCCAGGGAATGAATGTAACGGCATTGTAGCGGCACTTTCTACCTATATATATATAATGTATACTTAACTAATCCCGCAAGGGGCCATTACAATGTTTTCAATCTGTTATTACACACAGGCCTGAATTTTACACACATGCTCTGTACTTATACTTGCACTAATGGATAGATGCCAGAGTGTGTGTGTGTGTGGTGGGGGGGGCTGCCCATGGAAATGCACACCACCATATGTGGTCCTTATGGGGAGTTGAACCAGCGACGCTTCCAACCCAACTCCCTACAGACTGAGCTATTGCCACACCCAATATAGTACAGTTACATATTTATCAATCTGAATTGCCAGTATGTAAACGCATATAGGCAATTTCACTTTTATTGCACAAAAATACACATACAGCATTAGGACAACAAAGGTAATCATAAACCTTTGACTACTATATACAGATATACGTTTTTATGTAAAATCTACAAACACATATATGCACACACACACAGTACCAACATACACATTTGTACACTTAACCATATTGAAGTCCTGAAGGCTCGGCCACAGTTTCTAACTAATAAAGCATCTAAATTGATTCAGCATTTTGGTACTTCAACAGTATTTATATAGCATCTCGGCCTCCTTTACCATAAAAAACAAACGCACAGGTCATATGCCAACCAATCAAATACTTAAACGGCTATCATTTTGAAATATACTGCTGATGCTATCATATTAATAAACCATCACCCAGGCTCCTTTTTCAGAATAACATATAACCCAAAGGATGTTGAACATTGTAAAGGGCTATTTGTTAGGCCATGTTACTGGTTTCACTGTGTTCCTGCAGAAATGTTTCAGAGATCAAGCCCAGATTTTCATCATATCCTCCAAATCATTCTTCCATTTCACATTTTGGAATTCAGCACGTCAACGTTCTGAGGAGATCACAGCAGGTAGATTAGCAAATCAATAACTTCTATTCTGGAAGTTAATGGAAAATCATATCCATGAAAAACAATAACAGAGCCTCAGCATCAGTGCTGCCATTAGAAAAGATTACATTTCTGCAATTTAGGAAACACAACCTTTCATTTATATACAGTATGAGATCCATGGTGATGAACTACACCTACAGACCTCTAGGGTTTCAGCAATTAATTGAAAACTCATTACCAGAGTGAAAATAGTTTAGTTTAGTTGAACAGTTATAACACAGACACAGCTCTTTGCTCTTTCATGTCGTCTGATTTTAAAAAGATCCCAGTGCACGGCATTTAAAGACATCTTTAACTTCCTTCATTGCCCGTCATGAAAGGATTTTTTAAATGTATTTCTGCTACTATGTAATTAACATTAAAATGATTCATCTGATACTCGTCAGATGCCGACAACCAGTAGTTATGTCAGGCACTGTTCTAAAAAAGATGGCAGAGGGGCTCAATTACCTCCAGCTGAACAAAAACACTGTCTCCACTGCTTGATGCGTGGCCTAATACCGCGTGATTTGATTATTCTGCACAAGCAAACACATGCAAATTGCATTTCAATTTGAAGTTGTTCATTTCTAAGCGTGTTGATTAAGTGTTAAGACTATGTCAGAGATATCCTTCCAGGTATTACTGTGGATTTTAAATCAAAAACACAGGGGGAGACAGAAACACGCTGGCAAAAGGTAAACGTATGTCCACCCCAAACCTGCTTTCTTTGAAATTTTCCCCTTAAATAAAACTAAAGGAAAGCCGGGGTTAACCTTGGAGGCCGTTTTACAAAGTGAAGGGAGATAAAACATTGGCCGACCTGGTTGTTCACTCTGCCATCCAAGCCTTTGTTTTTCTCACAGTGTGGATGGCCATCTTTCAACCTTACCTAGAGAGAGGCAATGATTTTTGTCCGCCTGAGTGAACACCCAGCAAAGCAATATTTCACATGTTAGCGCTGAAAAAAGACCTGTCTCAGGGGATTTTGCTTACTGGAGTGATGTGGTGGTGTACATCAAGAGGGATAGGTGTGCCTGTGGTGATGGAGTAGGAGCTGCAGCAGCTCTGGTTAACCCTGGTTAGCGCCCTGGGTGTTTTTCAACTCTTAGATGCATCCTGCTGGTTGTTGCTAGGTGGAAAAGAAACCAGTAGTGTAGTAGTGTTGGTTTCAAAAGAAACCACATAATAGCCTAACTTATTATTACATTTTAAAGTCTCCAAATTTAACAGTAGGCTTAAGACTTTCCTCTTTGATAGGGCTTAAAGTTAGGTCTGGCTCAGGAGAGTCTTGAACCCTCCCTTAGTTACGCTGTTATAGGCCTAGACTGCTGGGAGACTTCCCATGATGCACTAAGCACCTCTCTCCTCCTCCTTCTCTCCATCTGTATTCAACCTCATCCCAATAATGCATGTTACTAACTCGACTTCTTCCCTTTCCCGGAGTCTTGTGCTCTCTCGCCCCCGTAGTCTTGTGCTCTCTGGCCCCTCTCCTCTCTCCTCCTATCACTTCCTGCAGATGTTTCTGGCTCTGGAGCTGGGGGTGGAGTCACCTGCTTCCTCCATGTTCCTGCTCGAGACCGTCTGCTACAATTCTCCATGTCTGTCTCTTATCTGTCTCTGTCCGTCTTTCTCTCTCTCTTTCTCTGTCTCTGTCTCTCACTCCTAACCGGTCGAGGCAGATGCCACCCCCACCCTGAGCCATGGTTCTGCTCGATGTTTCTGCCTCTTAAAGGAAGTTTTTACTTGCCTCTGTGGCCTAGTGCTTGCTCTTGGTGGGAACTGTTAGGTTTCTGTAATTAACATACCAGAGTACGGTCTAGACCTGCTCTTTTATAAAAAGTGCAGTGAGATAAATGTTGTTGGGCTTTGGCGCCATATAAATTGAATTGAATGAAAGTGTTGCCTCATTTTTCGAGCCATCCGTCCATTCAGGATTATTGGAGCTATCCCAGCATCCTTTGGAGGGAAAAAGCAGTAAAAGCCAGTTTATGCTTCTTTGTTAAATTAACGTCGTGGGTATGTACATTGGTGCGTGGGGATACGGACTCCACGCCGTAACCTGTTGAGCACCTCTCAAAACTAACTAACTACACGCTGTAGCGACACAGACTGCAAAAACTGTGATTGGTCTGCTCAGCTGTGGCCTGGTAGCGTCGCATTTTTACTAATTTTCTTGTTCTCCTTCTCCATAAAAAACATAAAATCAAGGAGCGGGTTTCCAGCTTCAGATTTCCGACTGTGGTCAGAAAGCAGAGGAGACACTCAGGAGTCGGTACTCGCTCCGAAGCTAATCACCGTCATTCTCTGACTTGCTACCACACACTCCCTAGTATACACATGCCAGCCCTGCTATTCTTTTTAAAGAGATCAACGCACACCAACGCACAAGTATAAACTTCAGGCCACTTATGTAGGCTGCGGCCCCATATTAAATAGAGTTGTCGTATCACAAATACGTCTCTAATCAAAGTCTATGGCTAAGTTTCCATCCACTTGTCAATCGAATTATCTGAAGTTCGGTAAATAAATCTAGTGAAAGTGTGTTTCCGTCCAACGGCTTTAAAGCCAATAAAACCTGTGGTAATGATGTCACATGACGCTGTTTTGTGATCAATTTGGTATGTTGGATTGATTTAAGACATTTTAAGGTGTTTCCATTCATTTTAACTTCGCAACAAAGTTTTTTTAAACAAAATGGATCCCGTCTACCATCACATTATCAATATTGGACAAGTTGTAATGGAGCTCATGTTCCAGCTGATAGCAACATATGAAGTTATAATAAGAAAACAATGAAACTATCAACACATCGCTATGACGATGCAGAAGCAACTTGTCTTCATTGTTCCTCTGGCACCACTGCGAGAATCTTTTTTGAGACACGTCTTGCTGTTTGAGCGTCTTCCATTGACTCCGGAGGACGTCACACGGCTTGTCCTAACCTTTGTGGACATTTTCTTCACGCGTTCCTGATCAATTAAATTCAGAAAGTCTCTCGTCTCCTTGTCCGTCAACCTCCATCCGTGTTTGTTGACGCCCGCCATGTGTGCAGACAGAGAGGAAATACTTTTTCTTCTGCATTTTGTGACGGGTTGCAACCATAAAATGACCTAAAACTTTGCAATTCATTATTTATTCTGCAAATACTGTTTTCATTAGCGTTTATTGCATAAGCCTTATATCGATCAAGAGAAAATCCAATGAGACCAAACGTATCCTTCCTTTGAGTCCATATTCATGATATTCCATTTAATTTGTTTCCATCAGGCATTTTTCATTTAATATCACTTAATTCTGATAAAAACTTGTGGATGGAAACATAGCTACTGATGGGCCTGGTGTAGAGGAGCTTGGTGTGGTACACAGGACTTTCACCCGGATGAGCACTGTCCGTGTCCCATATATGACCAAAATTTGTAATTCATTATTTCGTAATGTACGTACATAACTGTGATGGTTTGGTGTTTGTCTGTTTTTCTGTATTTATTTCTTAGCCTGGTTCTGTCCTGTCTTGCGTTTTTTGTAGGTATTTTTGGTCTTGTCTTGTACATGTTCTGCTTCTTGTTTTATTTTGAAGTCTGGTCTCTGTCTCGTCTTGTATTTAGTTCTACTTCCTGTGTTTTTTTTTCCCCCTCCTATGATTACCTGATGTTTTCCACCTTTTTCCCAGCCCTCTTGTCACCTGCCTCTTGTTTCCTCGTTACCCACTGTATCTAGTCTTTGTGCTTTCTTTGTCCTGCGTCAGATCCTTTTTTCCTGTTCGTCGTGTTTGTTCCTTCCAGTCCCTGCAGTTTTCCTTCCCCGTGAGATTTTGCCAGCCCCTGAGCTCTGGTTTTGGCTTGGACTCTGTTTTTGAACCCTCTTCTGCCTGCCTGCTTTTCTCTGCGTTTGGGTCCTCCAATCCTGGGAATTGTCACAGTAACTTAAATTACATAACAATCATACTTCAACAATCAACCTAAACCATCATCTTTTTCTAAACCTAAACAAGTGGTTTTGTTTCAACGTTAACCACGTTAACTAGACAAGCTAGACAAAGACACAATAAGCTGAACACAAAAAAAGTAGTACAGACGGTAAAGCATGCAAACACGTTGATAGAAAGCAAGAAAAACGTCTTAAAGGGGCAAAAAGCATAAAAAGAGCCAAAAATGCTGAAAAAAGCACCAAAAATCCACTTTTGACCTGGATGGACAACAAGTTCATGGTCAGTGGTTAAGTAAAAAATGCGATGGAATATGCAGGATATTTACATAGTTTTATGCGAATAAAAATGCGGGAATTTGCAAAAACGGCAGTATGATGAAAAAGAGATTGCGTTTGTCTTGTCGCGTAATTCCGTCACTTCATTACGTTCCCATGGCAACGGGGAAATGGCTGTTCTTGTGTGACATTTTTCAAATTTCTGCAACGAAAATGCATGGATTATTAAATTATAAATCACTCAAGCCCAGCATTATTTTGCGGGGAAATCTGTAATTTATGCAGGATTTTTGAAAAAATGCAGCCCCCGCCTAAGTATGCGGACTTTGGCTGATTATGCTTTGAATTGACATGCAGGGTAGGTAACTAGGTCTACAGTTGAAAATTAACCGACTGGCTAACACTGGCGCATTTACAGAAATGTTGATTAATGTGCATTGTTCTTATCAAATACATAAATCCTAATTATACGATCAAATGAGCATGTTTTTCCGGAGGGACTGGAGAACACAGAGACATTGAGAGAAGAGACAGACACTCAAGAGGACGAAAGCAAGCACACAAGACAGGGAAACTATCTTAACTATGGGATGGACTGGCTGGTTACACACAGCATAACATTTCCCAAAGTGGTCTTAGTAAACTTTAACCAAACTAAACTTTAAGTATTTGGCAACAGTAGTTGGCCAACTTGCTTTTAAAGGATGTTGGAGATAATCAAACCTTTTATCATTTGTGTCTTCTGTTCAGTATGTTTGGTAGGGAATTCTCAATAATTCAGCCCAGAGACGCTGCTAAAGTAAGAGCAAGACATTTTTTAATAACCCACCCCACTGGGCATGAAGTCAACATTAACCCAGACTCCTCCGTCGTCTCTGCTGCTGTCTCTTTATGACTCGGAGTGCACGGAGAATAGATCTCTTGTTACTGACAGTTAAAGGTATATTTTTATTTTTATTGGTTTTACACGTAGCTGGAATGTGAAAACTCCTTAAAGTGACCAGTAACCCTACCAAAACAAGGTGTCATTCCATCTCAGTTGGTAACTTCTTTTCAAGGTTGCAGTCTACAGTGAAGCTATAATTCAACTACCATCCAATTAAGGAGGCCAATGATCATTTGAAAAGAGTAATGAAGTATAGAAAATGCACACGTCAGACGTTATTAGTGCCAAGCAGGACACTTTGAGAAGTGATGAGCCATTAGTCAAAAGGATAAGCATCTCAAAGGAAACATGATATGAAAATTGGTTAATAATTATTGTAATATCTCTGAGAATAAACATTGTCACCCCGACAGTCATGCAAGAAACCAATGCGGGGGATTTGCACCATTTTGGTATTCAGTTTGATAATGAATCTTGCTAATATGCGTGGAAATTAGCTACAAATTAGGATACATTTTGTAAATATATGTTAATATACAAACATCTTTATTGATAAATCTTCCAGCACACAAACAGAAAAACTATTGATGTTGTTGCTTGTGCAGAAGGAAGTGTGCTCTGACAGAAACTTCCAGGTGTTGAAGCTTGTCAAATTGTCTCCATTTTGCAGCCGTTTCTTCCACAGGCATGTAATTTTGTTGCTGTCGTACATTCCCTCTCGCCCGCATGAAGCCTTGGATTCTGGGTTTTTATCTAATTTATGCATCTCGGGAAAGTACAAGTCTGAATTTATCGGCGCTGGGCTAATGGCATTCATTAACCTTCGCAACAGTGAAATGTTTGATTGGAATATGGCATTTCCTCCCTCAAAGGGATGTTTCATCTCTCTTTGCAATTCAAATACTTCAAATAAGTCATTAAATGCTATTTTACTTCAAAAGTCCAGTTTATGTATGGTAATAACTATACCTCATCGCACTTCACTTGCACTCACCCGCAGTGAGACGGACACGCGTTGTGCACATGGGCAGACAGGGTGAAATGGGTTTATACTGGTTGTATGCGCACAAAGTTATTTCATGATGACAGACAGTTTACGTCTGACACACTGGGCCGTGTTTGAATATTAGGGCTTGATTAGAAACAATGCATCTGGAGACATAATTGTGTCTTATCATTAGGCTGATCTCTGACTAATTATAGCTTATAATTAATGAGCTGTGATTATGAGACTAATTATGAATTCCAAGTTAGAGTATGCGTGATGTTAAAACATTAAGGAAATTACTTAAAGAAGTTAACTTTGGCGACTTTTAAAGTAACGGAATGCATCTGTTTCCTGTCTATTGGAGATTGATTCATCCATTGAGCGGGCTGAGGGCCCTCGCTTGCATTGCATAAAGGTTTTTTGGGTCCCAATTGGTTCAAAAAGCGCTGTATAAAATATAAAATCCATATGTATATAAAATCCAATGTATTGGGTGGCCAGATAGCTCAGTTGGTAGTGCGGCGTCTATGTATAGAGGCTAATAAAATATCCAAGTTTGAACATGACTTGACCAAATTCCACCACTGGTCTTTAGAGATATAATATGCAACTGATCTGCATTAAAATCCACTGTTGTGAGCTGACCATGCAAAAAGATGTATTATAAAAAGTACAAAGTCTTTGGCGATTGGACTCCATCGTTACACTAATAGTTCATACATAGGGGTAGAGAACCATCATAACCCCCCCCCCCCCCCCCCCCCCCCCCCCGATGGAATCTAGACACCGGGGGTGGCGATGCAGGAGCTCGAAGACCAGACCAAAGGCTCCGGACTGGTCAGCTGGAGTAGAAGACTAGACAGCTGATAGCAAAGGGAGAAACAGATTTAAAGCAGGCTTGTGACTCTGTGATTGCCCCTTGAAATTCGCGTATGATTCTGATTGGTTAAGCAGGAAGGTGAACGCCTCCAACAGCTGATTAGATTTAGGGAGAGAGCAGTGATTACCTGAAAGAATTTCAGTGAGCATTAGACGACAGACTGTATTACTCCTTTCGACCTTGAAGGCAGCCTTTTAGGGAGACCGTTCTCACCTTTCACAATAAAAGCCTTGGACATGTTACCTACACTGCGTACTGTGTACCAGAGGGAGTTAAATTCACTTGAGTATTTAGGTAAAAGGAAAATCAAGTCTCCCATCTCATTTCACCCCGCTGGTCTTTAGCAGCTGCTGCATTTATTTGTGCTCTAACTGCAGACTGTACTGTGCATTCACATGATATTGATATTGATTCACTGCTAGACATTAACTCTCCTCTGCTCCAAGATACACTGTACCTCTCATCACGTTCTCTCTCTCTCGCACAGGCATCAGTAGCATCTCCAGAAACTCGCTATGAAAATTTGCATCACTCTGATATGAATAAATTTTATGCGGAATTTTTGCAGGCTATTTTTTCGCATTGTTTTGTAATTGTTTTTATTCAGAGACCCCTAGCGGCAGAAAATCACATATTGTACTTTAAGTACAAAGTGAACAGATGCTATGAAATACCTGTTGGAGACACTATCACTTAATATAATATGCCTGCAGGTGTTGAAGCTTAAAAGCTGTACAGTGAGTTCTCTTGGCCCTTCTCCTAAGAACAGTCAACTCTGTTATAGGCTCCTGACCGCTCTGATGAGGACGTGTTTAATTCAAGGGCGTTTTGGTCACGCAGAGATCCACGCCCGCATCCCAAACTGCCGATTGCCTCCAAAGTTATCCAAAATGTCTGACTCTGTGTAATGATTTTTCCAGACAGCTGACTGGCCCGGTTCGCTCACGTCACTCCAAAGATTTTGCCTGATAATACGCTTAGACACAGTGGCTGATCACATTCACCTGACCTTGCTACAACAGCTAACTCGAGGGGGGTTGGGTAGGTGGGGAGGCAGGGAGGCAGAGAGCGTTACCGCTTATCTGTCCCATTTGCTGCAAGAGGAGAGATTCTCCAACTCTCACTCCCAGCTCTGCTCCCATTGACTTTAAACCCTTCATTTCACTCAGACCACGGATAGCATCTCCGAAGCGGCTGAAACCGTGCACACACACTCTCCAAATACAATTAGCCATTATGAATTGAAGGGAACATGTGAAATCTCTGAAGGATGTGACAGATTCATCTGCCTGGTTCGGCACAATGTTGTCACTTTCTTGTTGTTTTTATAGCACTAATTGCATTTGTCATTGAAGGCTGACTAAATCAGGCAGTTGCAACACCTAATGAGATGCTGATTAGAGATTCTAAAATTCATTACTCATTACTGATTTGGTGTTATTTTAGCATAAAAATGAGGATAATTATCTGTAATGCCACTTGTTACGATAATTACTCCATAATTGCCTTATCAAGGTGTCATACAGGAGTCAAGGCAAAAAATGTCACTACCCCTCAGGGGCATTTTGTTACTCTACATTTCTCTTTCATGCTGTTAAATGCAGTCCTATCACACTGGCAACACTTTCACGGATGGAATGAGTAAACGAGTTTGTTTGGGAATCGGTGAATACTACTTCGCCCACATCCATGGGCAACACACACAGTGGCACAAAAACAAGCCCTGCTGCATTTAAATAGAATGAGGACACAATACAGGACTTTTTTTTAACATCAAATAGTTTAATCTGAAGACACGTTTCAAATTAAAACCCTTAAACCTTCCATAATGAGTTGCAATCGTTCACAAAGTCATGTTATAAAAGATTTAATAAATGTATATACAAGAATCTCCTGACAATGTTATATTGAAGCACTGTGCTTCCTGTGGAGCTTGATATTGGTTTTAACTTGTACCATGTCTTTTTTTCAGTGATTGAAAACAATCCGCAGCGATGTGGGATGACGTTTCTGGAAATCCCCCCCTGGAATCTTTAAGGTCCCATGGCATGAAAATGTCGCTTTATGATTTGTTTTTTTTAACATTAATATGAGTTCCCCCAGCCTGCCTATGGTCCCCCAGTGGCTAGAAATGGTGATAGGTGTAAACCGAGCCCTGGGTATCCTGCTCTGACTTTTGAGAAAATGAAAGCTCAGATGGGCCAATCTGCAATCTCGCCCCTTATGATGTCATAAGGAGCAAGGTCATCTCACCTTTCTCTGCTTTTCCCGCCCAGAAAATTTGGCCCACCCATGAAAGAAAGACATCATGGCTTTCAAATGGGCAGAGTGGCAGATGGTCAAGGCCACACCCCTAGCCTCTACCTTGCCCCCCCCCCATCCTCAATAGCTACAGACTCAGAAATGGCACATACTAAGGAAAGCACATTGTGGGACTGGCTCTAGTGGCAGGAATCCTGCACCAAGGCTACATTTTGGGAAAGAGACTTCAGATACAGTATTAAGGGACCACTGAGGTCAATATAAAAGAGACTTCAGATAGATAGATAGATAGATGGACAGATAGACGGATATTTATTGATCCCAAAAAAATGGGAAGTTACAGTGTTACAGCACATAGGAAAAAATATACATACATACAATATACATGAAATAATAATAATAAAATATAAGAAATGAATATAAGAACAAATATTTAAATATATACAAGATGGGAGATACAATATTAAGGGACCACTAAGGTCTATATAAAAGAGACTTCAGATACAGTATTTGGGGACCACTAAGGTCTATATAAAAGAGACTTCAGATAAAGTATTAGGGGACCACTAAGGTCTATATAAAAGCATCCAAAGAGCACCCTGCTATGGGACCTTCAAAGACTTGCAGGTCTTGATACCCGTGCGGTAAACTAGGCCTGCTTTGAGTCAAGTTGAATGCCACCTAACCAACGTCTTCATAGCAGAAACCTGTTTTAAAGGCAGCCGTGATGCTGTGATACATCAACCAATGTGTTCCTGAGCAAGACACTTAACCCCTAGTTGCTCCAGAGCCGTGCAACCTCTGATATATAGCTAAATGACATGTAGTATATTTTAATGTAATCCTACCAACAGTGAAGCTTGTTTTCTTTTAATCAGGACTACGAAGGTCCCGTTATCTTAACAAATAAAATCGAATAATATCCTCGCTGTCAGGCCAAAACCTTATAAATCTCAATATTTCATCATTTTTATAATTTTTATCATAAATCAATGCTATGCTGTCTGTGGATTTTACAAATATTTAAACGGAGACAATGGCGAGGCGATTTTGTCTGACTTCATCTAAGTAAACAGAGCAACGAAATTAGCCTTTTTATGTTATTACGATATATGCCTTTCGGTAACAAATTGGACAACTCGCTGGGCTGAAAGCAACACCTAGACTTTACCAACTTTCATGGAAAGTTTCAAATGTTTCTACCAACAAGATTTGAGGCCATCACACTGATTTGAAATATCCTCAAAAGGAACCCATGACAGCATCTGTTTGACAACACCATCTAAAAAGATCAATTTCTCTGTTTCACTTCAGTGTCATTGCTGTAAAATGGGACAAACTGACCAACACATACAGTATATAATAATAGATTGATGCTTGGCGTCTGTGTATCGCGATACAATGCTGTATTGATATTTCCCTCCATCCCTAATTAACAGCTTTGCATTGCTTTGCTTCCATGTCTCCAAACTGAGCGACATCTACTGTAGATAATAAACTGACTAGAGAAATGTACCCAAAACTATCTCTTTAACCCTCCACAATGCAACTTTTTGTTTTCCTCGGCCCGAATTAAAAACAACTTTTTTTGCCCATTTCCCGATGTTTTTGTCACTTTTGTTCAGCGCTTTTTAGTATTTTTTTGACATTTTTGTCACTTTTCAACGTTCTTTTATCATTTTTTTTCAAATGCTATAAAATTGAATAAAACAATTCAAAGACTAAACTGATCATTTATTTTACTTGTAACAGCGCCGCAGGGAACCGTCTACGTTATTTATTTATTTTTTGACATTTTGGTTGATAGACTCCCAAATTTCTGATATAGAAACTTTTAGAAAATGGGTCAAATTTGACCCCAAGGACAACCGGAGGGTTAAGGTGGATGAGTAAGATGAGTAGAAATCTGCTTCCAGTTCCTTTGTCATGATCTGAATCGATGAATAATGATCCGCAGAGGATTATGTTCAGCTAAGTTGAAGGGCTAACTGAGAACAGCTATGACCTGTTTATGTCTGGCTCTGTTGTTACTGAACTTTGTTTTTGTGCTTGCGTTCCACAAAGACAGCGTCTCTTCCAACGTGTTGCAGTGTCGGAGTGACTGTTTTGACTGACCCGTCCCAAGTGGTGTGGACGCTAACAATAACTACAACAGAACTGCTTGGCACAGATTCCGTCAGGGCTGGATTTTGCCCTCGGACCTGTCTAGCCTACTTTCACAAGAGCAAAGCCCGTCTGTCATAATGCGTTACAGTGAATGATGGCTTTTTCAGTTTTTATTCTTTAATATTCAAGGAGCTTTTTTTCCTTCTACTTCATACTTAAAGGACCTCTTCATGTGACAAGTCCAAACAAGGGGTGCATTTGATTGCAGCGCCCGATCCATGCTCATTTATGCAGTCTAACCTCTATTTCTCTCAACTCTAAATAACCAAAAAACGCTCCTTAATGGAGTAATTTACACACACCCTGCCAACGCCATTGACAGGACTCTCTCCCATGGCAAATGTCTGGCATTTAGCAAATCAATGACATGAGTTATGAGGAGGAGCCGGGGCCTTCACTTCCTATCCATTCTTCTCAATAACAAAAGAGGAAGTGCACCAAAAACTAGCATTGATGGGTTGTTGGGAGTTGCAGTCAATGAGCTCTCAGAGTTTAAAATGAAAGGCTCTTGGGGTGAAAATTGTTTTCTCTTGCCATCAGTCATGTCGTGAAAGGTCTTTTTCATTGTGATTAATTAGAAACTAAAAGGGTAAAAAGAGGGGGGAGGTTAGAAATCCAGTTGTTATAAACTCTTGGTGTACTTATCCTGCCCAGTTGTGAGTTAATGACACCAGCTTTTGCCTTGACTAAGTGTTATTGCTGCAGTCCATAATTTCCTCTCGAAAATGGGCAAGGGAGTGGATCTTCCTTATAGTAATTGAGTATTGATTTGAAAATAAACAGCAGCGAGACTCCCACCCAACTGACAGACCCATCTTTCGGATGGAATAGACAATAAATGGGCCCCTGGTTGGAGGGAAAGTTATGGATCAGGATGATACAGTCAAGCGCCACCTCTCCCTCTCTGCAATCTCTCTTCCAATATATATTGGATTTTAGATAACCCATTTACGAGCCCTGTCATCTAAAACCTATAGTTTTGAGCAGGTTGATGATAAGTTAAGGCCTGGACAGATCTTTGCTCATCATCATAACTTCTGCAGCCCCCTAGATGTTTTAGATTCATTAAATGCATGTATCACACAGGAAATAGCACTTGCTGAGAAAACATGCAGCCTGATCAAAATGAAATGAGATCCCAGTGGCAGTGTTAAGCAAATGTTTGATAAGGTGTGCGTTTTATAAATGCAAAGTACAATCCGTCTAGCCGTGGGCAAATACCTCTTATCTGACTGTGAGAGGACGGAGGGAGAGAGAGAGCGGTAATGGTTCAACAGCTCAGTGAATTGACATAATACGAGGAGTCTAACACTTGTGTCAGGGCGGCCGTTAACCTCTGCGTAATCACAGTTGAACTACGCGCCCAACACCTCCCCCCCCCCCCCCCCCCCCCCCCCCCCCCCCCCCCCCCCCCCCCCCCCCCCCCCCCCCCACCGTGCGTGCTCAGTGCTAACAACATACAAATGTGCTTTTTGTTTTCATTAGCCACCATTTCATTTTTGATTCAGGGGAAACAGTGGAGCTGCGTGGTTGCGTGTGTGTGTGTGTGTGTGTGTGTGGGAGAAGGGGTGCTCTGCGACGTGCCCTCTAGGTTCCCTTCAGGCAGCAGAACAGATTAACAAAGAGATTCTGGGCTCAGTTCAGTTCCCAGGCTGCCCTCAGAGTGCTAGGTGATGTGGTCGCCGCTGTGCTTGTGTATTGTCATCCCCACCTGTCTGATGACTCCTGAATATAATTCACATGCTAATGCTCCATTTATTGTCGGTGTGACCTGCGTCGGGAGCGTTATGAACCGCTATCTATATTTATCTTGTCAATTATTGATTGCCTTTTCCCCCACTGTCATTATTAATTTGATGTGCTGTGTCAAACTCACTGTTAATCATATTTAAACAGATATGGGGAGATAAAAATCAATTTTCCATTATCCTTGAGGACGTTTTTTTTTTTTTTTCTTCAATGTTCACGGCAGAGGGGACTTGAAAGATCGGCTATGCATGACTGAGCAGATTCACAGTAAATAATCATCTAAATTGAGTTTAATGGGAAAGCGGTAAAAAAGATGGAAGTTGTGTCTTTGAGTTTTTCTCAAAGGTAAGATTATATAATAAAGTGTCTGTGTTTTTTTAGATGTTTCATTGAGCTGCTGTTATATTTACCCAGGGCTTATCGCTTCATGAATGCTGCTTCTGTATCTGTTATTCACAATCATGACGGAAGATGTAGTCTCCGCTATACCTGTTATCTCCAGCGACAACACTTACCCTAACAGGCTTTTTAATGCAGCATGTATAGCTTATATTGAAGCAGTATGACAACATATAAAGTGTACTGACATTTCAGAAAAAGAAACAAAACAAGTTTAGTTTAGCTTTTTTTCTTCTTGTAACAGAAGCAGGACAGAAAAACAAGAAGCCTAAAGAGCCATTACCCAGTGGAAGGTAATGGTGCGAGGCTCGGGGAGGATACAAATAGCCGAGGAAGGGCACTTCACCCAGATAATGGGGTTGAAGGATTCTGGCATGGCGAGATTCATGTACAGACAAGGCTCCTTTTATGCAGGGACATTGGAGAGCCCATAAAAGCCCTGGTATAAAATACAGAGGCGTTACTTGGAGCTAATAGGATCCCCGGCTTTTTGGAGACAGATTTAGCATAGCCTGACATGGGAGACATAGAAACCCTAATTGGATACACCTACCTGGGTTCAATGAAGGGGATCCATCAGAAGGTAACAGAGTTCAGACAGGGGCTGGTTTAGCAACTGAAGAGACCCTCCTCTGCGGTGTGGAGGAGGGTCTGTTCAGTTGCTATGAATAGGTAACTGCGAGCCGGCTACAGGCACCGCCAGATAACGGCCCTTTCATGGGGCCAGGGTAGTGCAGTTTAGCCAGAAAAAGTTAGCGTCATCCGGTGATGATGTTAAGTTTAGGCACCAAAACAACTCGTTAAGTTTAGGAAAAAGATCATGGTTTGGATCGGAAGACATTCCCGATGTACAAACAAAGTATTTTTTGAACTCCGCTCTCTGGTTTGAAAGCACTGTGATTTCCATTGAATATTGAAGTGCTTATTTAAGTGTTTTGGCATACCTGGCACTATATTCACGGTACTGCAAGGGGGATTTACTGCAACTCTTGCAGGTTCTGTTTAGTTGTGCATGATCAAAAAAACATCCACCTGTCTGCTTTTTTTCACAAATCGCACCCTTTATTAAAAAAAAGTAATTCAATATACTAGCACAACATCAATCTTGTAGTAATATGTGTTTAGGATCTGGCCACTGGGGAAAGAACGTAAGCTACTGACTCACACATACTCTGTCTGAATACCACAGCCATAGACACAACAATCAGGCCCATGGGCCACTAAAGGATTTGTGCCAACACCTTAAATTACAGTAACCATGCTATTTTTAAGGTAGTGTTTATTCAACAAGCACGACTATATCAGGGCAGCAGTGCCTACAAATCAGACCAGTTGTTGAGTGGGTTGATTCAAAGTCCAACCTACAGTGTGACATGCTTACAGTACTGAACCTCCTGTGGTGACTGTCACACAGAACAACACAAAGGTAAATATGGTGAAAAATCTGAGATCATGAGAGCTTTTTAAAAATTACAATACAAATCTAAACTTTTTTCAGTCAAACTCAAATTTTGAACATATGAATGACTTTAGTTGTAACTCTTATACTCCTATTTTCCTCCGAAGAAAATCTACACATTCTGATTCTTCCACGTTCAGATTTTGGTATTTTACAAGTGCTCACATCAACTCTACAAGCGCTATATGGACTGTAACTTCATACAATACTAATCCCAAGAAATTTTGTTTTCAGTGTGGATTACTAATGATCCTATCATTTCTAGTGTAGGTAAAGCCCTGTCTCAAACCTCTCTCTACTTTTGGACAAGTGATCCATATGATTTATTTGACATATGCATGTAAGAGAGTGAGGTTTGATTCTTTCCGTCTGCATCCAGCCAGACACTGTTTAGTGATGCTGTCAGAAAAACTCTGTAGACGGACTAATCTTTAGCCCGCTGTCAGCTGTGTCCTCTTCTCAAAATGAACACAAATTTCCCTCAGACCAGGTTTTCCTCCGGCTCAGATCAATATGGCCCTGATAAGGCAGGACACCTTCCAGGAGCTGCAGGGCATGAGGAAGGACTCCGACATATCATGATTTGGGCTTTAATTACTTGGCACATGCAGCTGACTGCAATGCATGTATATGTGTGTGTGTGTGTGTGTGTGTGTGTGTGTGTGTGTGTGTGTGTGTGTGTGTGTGTGTGTGTGTGTGTGTGTGTGTGTGTGTGTGTGTGTGTGTGTGTGTGTGTGTGTTCAGGGATGTTAGCAATATAGTGTACTATGGTACACATGCACTTGGTTTAGTAAACAAGGACTGTCTTAAAGTGTATGTGTATGAGCAGCAGCCTTGTAACCAAAACAAAAAATCCCTTTAATTCTCCTGTATTATATGTACCATTTTTACAATTTTATTTTTGGTATATTTCAATGTTCATTTTGCTTATTTTTTTTGAAAATAAAACTATTGAAATCTACTCATAATAATAAATAATGCAAAGGTGAATCGTGTTTTTTACCAAACAACTGCTGTGATGCATGACACAAAAATAGTTCAAACAAAATATAATGTATATCATTTCTTGTATTTCTTGGTATACAGTGGGGTTTGAAAGTTTGGGCATCCCAGGTAAAAATGTGTATTAATGTGCATAGAAAAGCCACAAAAAAGATGTAAAAATCTCCAAAAGACATCAAATGACAGATAAGACATTCGTTTAATATGTCACAAAAAGTTAGATTTTATTTCCATCATTTACACTTTCAAAATAACAGAAAACAAAAAAATGGCTACTAAGGTTTGGGCACCCTGCAGAGTTTATAGCATGCACCCCCCCTTTGGAAAGCTGAGACCTGACATGGATCGTTCTCAATCATCGTCTGGAAAGACCAGGTGATGTCAATCTTAAGGTTTTATTTGCCCAGACTCATCTGACCCCCCCACCCACCAACAGTCAGCACCATGGCTTCTTCTAAGCAGTTCTAGAAAACTCGAACTGAAAATAGTTGACGCTCACAGAGCAGGAGAAGGCTAGAAGAAGATAGCAAAGCATTTTCAGATGCCAATATCCTCTGTTGGGAATGTAATTTAGAAATGGCCCTTATCAGGAACAGTGGAAGTTAAAGCACGATCTGGAAGACCGAGAAAAATACTGCCCGATCTACCCAGAAAGACCTGGAGACACTGGAGTTGGTACACCATTCCACTATAAAGAGATACTCGCACAAACATGGTCTTCATGGAAGAGTCATCAGAAGAAAACCTCTTCTACATCCTCACCACAAAAAGGGATTAACTCTGCAGGGTGCCCAAACTTTTGCAGACGCCTTTTTTGTTTTTCTGTGATTTTGAAAATGTAATTGATGGAAATAAAATCTAACTTTTTGTGATTTATAATACAAATGTCTAATCTGTCATTTGATGTCTGTTGGAGGTTTTTCCATCTTTTCTTGAATTCTTTATGCACATTAAGGAATGGTTGTAACATCTAAAGCCAAAGAATCTGCACACTCTCCTTTAAAGGCTAAAAGAGCTTAACAGCTCTCCTTTTAACATGTGTTAGCACCTGGGGGGGCTGATTTTGAATGTAACAATGTATTTAATCACAACTTAACATTATTGATCCCCATGTTAAAAGCTATTTATGTGAGGGCCTGTAGGCTGGCCCACTCCCCTCTGTGTCATGTATTCCCCATTCCACCATGCTAGCCAGAGGCCTGCAGGGTGCGGGGGGGAAATGACTAACTAAATGAGTCTGCTGAGAAGGAGCATGTATGCTGGGGCATAGGAGGACTGGCACATCCTCACTCACACTTGAAAAAACTACTGGAGACTGTATCTACATCAGAATATTGTAAAAATTATATGAGGGGTGGAAGACGAACATGCCCATACTTTCCGAGGAAGGAAATCTATAATACGTACATTAGTAAATATTTCTCAGCTGGTAATATGAATTTTGGTTAATAGTTCAATGCATGTTATCCTGAAAATTCTAAACTTCAAGAGAAACTTCAACTAAATTAAAGTTAGGAAATAACCTTTGATTAAATAAATCAAACATACAAATGTTTCAAGTTGGAAAATAGGCAAGGCAGCTTTATTTGTATAGCACATTTCAGCAACAGGGCAATTCAAAGTGCTTTACACAAAATCAGTTAAACAGTTAAATATAAAAACAGATAAAACACAACAATAAACAGTTACAAATAAAATAAGAGTAAAACTTACAGTGCAGTATAAGAAATGAACATCATCATTTAAAGAAAGGCAACATTAAAAAGAAAGGTCTTCAGCCTTGATTTAAAAGAACTGAGAGTAGCAGCGGACCAGCAGTGATGTGATCCAGTCTCTTGGTCTTAGTGAGGACCCGAGCAGCAGCATTCTGAATCAGCTGCAGCTGTCTGATTGATTTTTTAGGGAGACCTGTAAAGACCCCGTTACAGTAGTCAAGTCTACTGAATATGAAAGCATGGACAAGTTTTTCCAAATCCTGTTGACACATAAGTCCTTTAACTCTTGATATGTTCTTAAGGTGATATTAGCCTGACTTTGTAATTGTCTTAATGTGGCTGTTAAAATTCAGGTCTGAGTCCATGACTACACACAGATTTCTGGCTTTGTCTGTTGTTTTTAACATTGTTGTTTGAAGCTGAGCGCAGACTTTTAATCGTTCCTCTTTTGCTCCAAAAACAACCACCTTAGTTTTTCCTTCATTTAATTTGAGAAAGTTCTGGCACATCCAATCGTTAATTTGTTCAATGCATTTAGTCAGTTTTTTTATTGGACTATAGTCCCCTGGTGATAAGGTTATGTAAATTTGTGTGTCGTCAGCATAACTATGGTAACTTATTTTGTTGTTTTCCATAATCTGGGCTAGTGGAAGCATGTAGATGTTAAACAGAAGAGGCCCCAGAAAGGAGCCTTGCGGAACTCTGCACGTTATATTTGTACGCTCAGATGCATAATTACCTATTGACACAAAGTAATCCCTATTCTTTAGGAAGCATTCAAACCAGTTTAGTCAGAAGCCAGAAAGGCCAACGCAGTTTTCCAATCAGTCTAGTAATATGTCGTGGTCGACCGTGTCAAATGCCGCGCTGAGATCAAGTAATACTAAGATTGAAATTTTGCCACTATCTGTGTTAAGGTGGATGTCATTAAAGACTTTGACAAGAGACGTTTCAGTGCTGTGGTGTGGTCGGAAACCTGACTGAAAGGTATCAAAACTGTTGCTTAGTGACAAGAAATGGTTGAGTTGTTGAAAAACTGCTTTTTCAATGATTTTACTTAAAAACTGAAGGTTTGATATTGGCCTATAGTTGCTCATTATTGATGTGTCTAGGTTGTTCTTTTTTAAGAGAGGCTTGATTACTGCAGTTTTCAGGGCCTGTGGAAAGATACCTGAAAGAAGAAACATGTTCACTATCTGTAGAAGATCAGAAGTCAAACAATTGGAAACATTTTTGAAAACTCCCGTTTGTAGAAAATCAAGGCAACAGGAGGAGGTTTTCAGATGTTGTATAATGTCTTCCAGGTTCTTATGATTGATCGTATGAAATTCTGTCATATTGGAACTAGTTTTGCTTGAACAATGTAACAACACATATCCTGGACTTGATATGGAGGCACTGACTGTTTGTCTAATCTTCTGAATTTTGTCTTTGTCTGAAGAAGGAGGCAAAGTCATTGCAGGCCTTGGTAGATAAAAGTTCAGATGCTACTGGTACTGGAGGGTTTGCTAACCTATCAACAGTCGCAAACAAAGCACATTAATTATTGTTTCTATAGATAATTTCAGAGAAGAAGGACCTCCTTGTATTCCTCAGTTCCAAATTATAAATGCGAAGTCTCTCTTTATAGGTGTTATAATGGACCAGGAGATTTGTTTTTTGCCACCTTCGTTCAGCTTTTTGACACTTTTTTCTGTCCTCACCAGTAGGACATTTCTCCATGGAGATCTTTTTTTAACAAAGACAACTTTGACCTTAGTGGGAGCAAGGGCATCGATAACATTTATAAATTCACAGTTGAAATTATCTACAAGTTCAGTGACTGTGAGCCCAGAGAGGGCTGGTGTGGAGGAGAAAAGCTGTAAAAATGTTTCACTTGTGTTTTCAGTGACATACCGTTTTCTGATTATCTTTGTTTGGACACTTTTGGGCACAGAGATAGTGCCGCTAATAAAAACACAGGAATGATCAGAGAGAGCAACGTCAGTCACCACAACCTTAGAAATGTTTTGACCCTTGGAGACTATCAGGTCCAGAGTGTGCCCCTTATTGTGCGTGGGCTCTGTCACATGCTGAATCAGTCCATAGTTCTCAAAACACAACACAGTTCTTTGGTCCCCCTGTCCTGGGGGTTGTCAACATGACTGTTAAAATCACCTGCAATGATTACACAATCAAAGTTAATAAAGATTATAGACAGCAGTTATGTGAAGTCATCAACAAAGGTTGCACAATATTTAGGTGGCCTGTAGATATTTAGAAATATCGTTTGAGGGGAAGATCTTAACTGAAGAGCCACATATTCAAAAGAAGCAAAATTTCCATAACATAATTGCGTACAGTGGAATGAGTCATTAAACAAAATGGCAACTCCACCTCCTTTCTTATTCACTCTATTTTTGCTCATAAAACTGAAGTTAGGGGGAGTTGACTCGATAAGAACAGCAGCACTGTTATTATGGTCTGACCAGGTTTCAGTTAAAAACATAAAATCTAGATTGTGATTAATAATAAAATCATTGATTAAAAATTATTTTCCCACCAAAGACCGGATGTTTAGTAAAGCTAATGTTAGTGTGTTTTCATTTTTTTGGGACAGGCTGTAGCTGACGAGGAATGGATGCTAAATTTGCTACGTTTGCAGTTAAGTGCTTATTCACCATTCTTTTACTATTACCTATCACAACATAAATTGAGGAATAATTGAATACACAGGGCCCTGGCTTGTCTTGGAAAAAGTCACGAGTGTCACTAGGCCTGGAGCCTAGGCCCGGCACATATCAATAATTGAATATTGTTGCAACTTTACATTTCTATCCATGTTAAAGTTTATGTTATGTTAAACACTGGCTTTACTTCATTCTTTGTGGTCCCACTAATGTATATATACTGCATATTTATCAATTTTATTCTGATATTGTTGAAACCTAGTATGCAGTGGTGAAAAGTAACTAAAACACTTACTCAAGTAGTATACTGGCGTATACTTCTAGACCACTACTCCACTTTTTACTTCACTTCATTTCCTCCATAGCTTTAGTTATTAAGTTAATTTAAATGTAAGATTTCCATACAAAACTTTGGACATGCTTGTAAAACACAATACATAGTTAGAGATTTAATTTGTGGTACTCTTCCTATTTCGCATCATTTCAAAAGATTATGGTTTAAGATATCTACATGACTATATGACTACATGAGTGGTATTATATTTTTTCAGTTGTATATTATATGTACACTGGAAATCCAGAGTTCTTGCAAGAGCACAATTTGAATTAGCTCAGCGAGTTACTCTGGCATGGAGTAATGCTGCTCATTAACTATGCCCTTGTGGCCGAGCTGCACCAATCACATCGCTGACATCTGATATAGGCGGGGCCAGAGGCGAGCTGCAGTTAATCTTTGGGATTTGGGTCTGGATTTCCAGATTATATAATATGCCCTTTCTTAATAACTCAGAATAACATGTGCTCTGCGGATTCAGAGATCAATATTGAACTTAAAATAAATATGTGTACTTGCAATACTTATGTACAGTGGGGTTCGAAAGTTTGGGCACCCCAGGTAAAAGGTTGTATTAAGTATGGTGTACCTCAAGGGTCAGTTTTAAGGCATTACTGTTCATATGTCCTCAATATACATTCCATGGTTCCTCGTAGACCATATAAAAATGAGAGAGACTGAGACAGTTTTTATTTTGTAGTTCTATTTTTAGTTTTTTTCAAATTTGACCCTGAGGACAATGGGCAACAGTTTTCAAAACTTGTAATTCACAAATGGATTGGCCAATGTGTTAAATAGCTATGAAATTGTTGCCATTTCATCCTCATTAAATATCCACAGGGTGCCGTTCATCAGAATGACACAGAGAAGTTTAACGTTTCTTTTTAATGTCAGACCATTTCTTTTTTTTACCGAAGTTAAACACTTTTGTTTTTTACCATCCTCACTCCCTACGACTTCACTGCGTTCTCATGTGGGACTCCACGATGTCCTTCTAGGCCAATTCATTCCTTATAAAGAGAAATGGGAGACGTGTCAGTATGCTGATGGCCAGGGGCCCCAAGGCTTTGGAATAGCAAAACTCCTTTGAATATGTAAAAATATTATTTGTGTATTTCCCTTTTGGTCTCTGTGTTCTTAAGGTGTGATTTCATCAATGCTTGTGTAATTTGGTGTTTAACTCACACTTCCTCGTGTGTTTCGGTGTGTGCGGGTGTGTGTGTGTGTGTGTGTCTGTGTGTAAGCTTTCACCCTACAGCCTTTGCCAAATCATTTTACTTCACACAGAAGTTAATTTATTAAATCTTTAATAGGCCCTTTTTATTATGTATGCTTATGAAAGCATAATAGAGATGTAAGGTAATGAAATTCTGCTTTCTTAAAAAGCTCATGAATCTTCATAGCTGGGCCATTTCAAAGAAAACCTATTCCAATTAAATCTGATGTTTTATTTACATAAAAGAAAGTTAATTCCGTTGAATTAACTAACATGCCCATTATAAAGATACAGTATGGTTTGGGGTCATGTTTATTAACACAGGTAATGCTGGAATTTCTGCGGTGCTACACTGATGATACTTTAGGGACTGATCAAACCTCTCAAAAGGCCTCAAATGGACCAGCTCAAATATGACCGTGTGCTGGAATTGGAGTAGAGGTGGTGTAGCATAATCAGAAGTTTTCATAGAGTAGAGTCGGTGTGCTGATAAGTGGCAGATAGAGGTTTTACACTTGGCCGGAGCATATCGGTAATAGCTCCAGGAGCAGCAGTGTATTGACTCCAGTCAAGGAGATGGAGGGAAAAGGGAGGGAAAGAGGAAACATTTCTGTCTGCGGTCTTAAGAGGGTGACTCCCAGCTCTGGAAGAGTGCAGGTCCACAGGATGGAGTATCTGCCGTGGAACAGATGTCCCAGTCACAGATGCTGAGGGTGCAATCACACCTCCCATTTTTCATGATGTTGCTGTAGGTGAAGATAGCACTCCGGTGCATTTGTAGATTTATTCAAGTTAAAAGTGAAACAACATCAAAACTTTCCCTTTTCGGTGTGTGCTAACTCGATTTGTTATTTCCCTTTGTGAAGGGAATTTGAGAACATGCAGACCGGATTTATCCTGGTAATGGGCTTCCGTTGATCCAAATTAACCCCAAGCAGATTCAAGTGACACATTATCCGAGGATATTTACATTATGTATATGAAGTTGACTTGCAGCCTCAGAAACAAAAAACAAGTGCCAAAAATGGAACTTAGGTATAGAGACAAATGACGGTACCACTGTCATTTCTAGCTGTCTGATACAGCATATAATCTCCATCAGTATTAGAGGTTTACAGTTAGACCCCTGCAGTTATGCATGGGGGCCATTAAATGTACAGCACACTGTACATTTAATGGCAGGAAGTCTCCTTTGTTGGTGGGTCAACCTCTTTGATGTTCACTTTCCTCATTACAGGGAGGCAAGTAAGGGGCTGGACGCAATGCAGTTAATGAGATTTTATGCCATGTTGGTGAGAAAAATATCAAATGTACATTTTCTGGTACGTCTTCTCATGTTGCTGGTTCCCTCTTTGTTTTCCCTCACTGATCTCATGAAATGGCGTATGTTTGACCGGCCGATCTGTATGCCTTTTATCGGTGTGTTGTCAAGACGCATGCTGGCTTTTTAACGAGTATATCAATGCCATTTGGCCTCCATTGACTTCCATTAACTTGTGCTTGTGTGTAAGTTGATGCTGAAGCAAGTAGTATGAAATGGGTGGTGGGAGGGGAAACCCTGGTCTTTCACCCATGAGAGTGGGGATTGTGTCCCGAGTCTGATGTTTTTTTTTCCGTGGTTGATTTTCCACATTGGTCTTAAGATTAATGTTGGCTATTTTTCTGGCAGGGGCCTGGGCGCTGTCAGAGTTTTCTAGGTTAAAATGGAATTACAGGTTGTTGTTGTTACTGTCTCAGATTTCGATCAAAACTTGAATCAAGGACAATCAAGAATGGTCCCAAAACCAAGGCCTGTCAAATAGTTCTGATCAAAGGTTAGATAGGAAGCAAAGTCTACTTAGACAGTAATGCACTTTGAAAATAAAACTTGTGTTTTGCTTAAATATCTGATCATTATGCTATTATAAAACACCATTTTGGCTGTTCATAGCATTATGTCTTTTAATGTGTCAAAAATACTAAATAATAATTTTGACTATGTATTGGTATGTAATTTATGGTTGTGTAAGATACTGAAAAAAGCTTTTAAATGGACATTGGAAGTGCTTGAAAAGTGCTTTAATTAGACCTTAGAATAGGTGTACAAACCCTGATTAAAATTCATTGGATTCAGTGATATTCCCAAAATAAAGAAGTAAACTGATAATTGATATTTACCAAATAATTCAAGTTTGTACCTGATTTGACAAAAACCAGTGTGTATTTTAAAGCATTTCTTCATTTAGTTTTTCTGGGTCAAGATTTTAAGTTTTATTTTTTACATTTTTGTTGTTTTGACAAATTTCTTGAAGCTTTCTCCAACAATTTTTGTAACTTTTTGGACTTTACCCAAAGTTCTTGTTTACTTTTCACAACGTCTTTGTCAATTCTTTTCTGACTTTTTTTGTTATTTTTTCCCCACATTTCTGTCACTTTTTTTCAGTGCTCTTAAATCTTTTTTTCTTTTCTTAAAATGCTATGAAATTAAAACACCCAAATTCAATGAAAATAGAATTAACTCCGCTACACCTGCAAGTTAACAAGACAAACCTCAGTACACATGTAGGGCAGGCCCAGCATGGCACATCAACATCAGGACATCATTTTTATAGCTAATGATTGTGTGTATGCAGTAGTTATTATAAAATTTCAGTTTTCTCACATCGCCACAGGGTTCGCTCCCCTAGCCGCTGTACCCTCCCGGGTTATCCCACCTAGCTGTGGGGTTGCCTTCTTCCTCCTTCCCAGACGTTACGGTGGTTCTCACACCAACTTCTTCCATCTGCACCGCTGGGGTCTTCACTGTTTACCCATAGCTGGGGCCATTTACCCATAACTGGGACAGTTGTTGACCGGCATCAGGGTGTTTCCACTCACTGATGGGCCTGCATGCCGCATCTCTGGGGCCCACTGCTGCTCCGAGATCCTGAACAACTTAGCCTGGAACCACAAGGAACCAGTTACCATGTGTGCCACGGGGAGGCGTGTACGAGGTCTTGGCAGTGGAGAGGCTATGTACCGGAGGAGGAAGCGACACACACTCAACTCCTCTTTCAGCCCATGAAAACAAAGGGCTGTCCTGCGGCAGTTGCTGGAAGCAGAGAGGGGCGAGCAGAAGCAACATGTAGCATGTAGCACGCACTGACTAAAAGCTCTACTACTCCAACACTACTGAACTGACATATACATACATACATACACACACACACACAAACACACATCCGTACAAACACACACACACACACACTAACAGGCAGACAGACACACACACACACACACACACAGACAGAACCATACAGACAGACAGACACACACCCATACACACATGCACGCACACACACACACACAAACATACACACACACACACACACACACACACACAAACACAAACATACAGAGCCACACAGACAGATGCACACAAAGACAGATACACAGATATACACACACACACACACACACACACACACACACACAGACAGACCCACACACACACAAAGATGAAGACAGGCAGACACACAAACACACACCCCCCCATACACATACAAACACACAGATAGACAGAGCTAGACACACACACAGACAGACCCACACACACACAGACAGACAGTCCCACACACAGACAGACAGACCCACACAGACCCACACACAGACAGACAGACCCACACAGACAGACCTACACAGACAGACAAACAGACAGACAGATACTATACCAGTACAAATACATTTTCTCTTCCTCAGCCAGGCAGTAGCTTTCTGTACCACTTCTTTATCTTTGGCTTTTGCAATATCTGGCTCTGAAGATCTACCACCCACCTCAAGGTGCTCTCAGTCCTCTCCCACTCCTGTTCTTTTTCTAGCTGAGTTAGCTTCAGGTTTTCTGTGGCCTGAAGGAGGGATCATTTGTCCTCCTTCCACTCGTTGAGATGACTCTCCAGCTGATGTTGATACTTTTTCTCAAGAGCATCCATGAGGTTATTGTTGTTTTGGTCCTACATCTCTAGCTGGGCTTTATGGGAAGCCTGGGATCTTTACAAAACCTCCTTTAACTCCTCCTGTCTTATAAGAGCTTCCTCCACCTTGCTCAATTTATCCTTTAGCTCCTGAGCTTGAGCTAATTACTAATTACTCTGTAGCCACCAGTGTTGGCCAACTTACTTCTAAAAAGTAATTTGTTACAGTTTCTAGTTACTTCTTCAAAAAGGAACTAAATTAGATACTCTGTTACAAATTATATAAGAAATTAAAGCTGCAAGCAGCGATGGACGGGTCCTCGCCTCCTTGCAGGTCAGGGGTGCTGGCAGAGGCCATTCTTCGCGGCAGTACATTTGCACGACAGTCAGACATTCCAAAGCCAAAGATTGATTTTGCTGCAGCTATCTGTGTGTGTGTGTGTGTGTGTGTGTGTGTGTGTGTGTGTGTGTGTGTGTGTGTGTGTGTGTGTGTGTGTGTGTGTGTGTGTGTGTGTGTGTGTGTGTGTGTGTGTGTGTGTGTGCGTGCGTGCGTGCGTGCGTGCGAGTGAGAGTGAGAGTGAGTGTGTATGCTTCTGCCTGCGTGTGACCCAACCTGCTCCTTCCTTAAAAAGCTTCCATACGGATTTATTTTAAAATTCTGCGTTTTTGTCACATAAAACGGAGAGAGCATGATGCCTTCTATTCCTAGATCTAGATAGGTTTACCAGTACTAATCTGAACTAGAGACATGATCACTGTCACCAGAAAGAAACGTTGATTTTCCCTCAGTGCTATTCACTGACATCAAAAGAAAAAGTCATTATTGTCTGCAATGCTGTGCTGGCACTACTGCGTTTCTATAGAAACTTACCAGGAGACTTCCCTAACTCTTTTCCCCAACTTATTCTCCCCAATGTGACGTCATCACCAAATTGAGGTACAAAACCTGCGAATACCAAAAATGACAAAAAACTGGCCTTTAACACTATTTGGAGGCATTTTTAAAAATGATATAAATATCTTGAGGGCTTCTTAAACCCAGTGGTGGTTTATACCCTTTTTCAGCCTTCAAACTGATCACAAGTCATTTAAGGGGTGTGGTCTGTATACATGGGTGTGGACAGAATATACGGGGCGACTCAATATCACATGGAGACGATACATTTTAAGTTTCATGTAAATCCGAATAACTTTTACCAAGATACAGCCGTTCCTGTTTCAACAGCCACCTACAGGAAGTTGGTCCTCTATAACTTGCGCATTGTGTAAGCTATTAACATTTTTTGGATAACTTTTCCTCATGAGTGTCAGTAGATACTACCGGCAAAGATTCAAGAAGATTGTCATGGCCTAGGAGGAGTTCGAAAGAATGTAAAACACATGACAGTTCATAAAGTAAAAATGGTCGCCTTCCTGTTGGGCGGGTCTAATGAAGGTAAATGGGAAACATGTTTGCAATGATTAGAGCAGAATGCGTATCAAATCTGGTGAAGATCGGAGTAACTATGTCCAAGTTAAGGCCTTTCCAACCCTTAGGGGGCGCTAGAGAGCCCGCTTATAGATATGGGCCAAATCGCTGAACAGACTTGAAAAACTCCCAGGTGTTTATGTGGGCGCCAATTTTTGTGAGTTTTTGTATGTATTGAGGCCGTCAAAAATGTGCCCAAGGGCTTAAACCAATTAAGGGGGCGCTATAAGGCAACCATACCACTCTAAAGCCTACATGTGTATTCAGATTAAAGAGTTTCATATCCTGCACATGGCTGCAAGATTTTGAAATCAAAAACGTCTTCTTAAAATGAGAAATTTAGCACGAAATTCGCCATTATCGTAAAAAGTTATTTTTTTTTAGATTTTTTTTTAAAAATAGCTTGATAGAGGTCCAGATGTTGCATGTTCCCTCAAAGTTAGTATTGTAAATTATGACTTTTTTAAGTCCGGGTGAACTTCAGGATGCGCTATGGAGCCCCCTGTCATCCCCAAAGCCCAATCACTACAGAAAATTGTCATTTTTTATAGGTCTGACATGTGTGCAAGTTTTAGTGAATTTTCCCATATGCTAAAGCCCTCAAAAAGGAGAAAGACGGGTAGGAATAATAATCCCTACAAAAACAATAGGTTCCTTGCACTTTGTGCCAGGACACCGTTGGTGCCCTTGCACCTCAGTGCTCGGGTCCTAATAAGTAAAGCAATGAACAGGGCCTCGCAGCTTCCCTTACATCGGGACACTGTTTGAAGCAGGCATGCATTTGTGCGACCATCCGACACTGTGCACATGAGTTAGACTTTATTTCCTAACTGAACATTTCAGTGACACAGGAGACAAGAACAGGACCTCATCTTACAGTGCCACAGTCAACCTGCTGCTATGCCCAGTGCATTCCGTACAGGCTAAAGGGTGATTTTGCGTTTTGCGTCAGTATCTGACACAGAGCCGCTGACGAAACGTCAGTATTTGACGCGTTGAGATGGAGAACGGATTGCGCCTGGCCTTAACGAGCATTAGACATTTTGGGCAGAGTGAATAACTTCATGTTTTGTGTTGAAACGCGCAAAATGGCAGCTAGACAGCGTAATTTGATGAAAACATAAACTTTAAATGACTTTTCATTGTTAGGGTCTTAAGATTGTGGAAGGTTTAGGATATAACTCCAATTAGAGGGGTTTGTATGTTTAATGTCTACCAATTACCATTAGGCTATGTAAAATCTAAAGCAAGGGGCATTATTTTATCTGTAAGGTGCGCTATTGAGCCATTTTGACAGACCCAAGCATGAAATCCATAAAATGAAAAAAAATAAAATAAAAAAATGTGGAGACCTCTCAAAATGCTGTTCATTAATGAATGAAGTTGATCCAGTTTTATTGAACCATAGCTAATTTTTTCTCTTGGATCACCGGATCACTTTAGCATTCCAAGTTTGTGAAGATTCCAGTAATCCTTTTTCCAGTTTTTCAGGTTAGAAAAGCATAAATTAGTTCATTAAACTCCCCTCCCCCCCTCCCCCACTAAACTACAAACATTACAGTCAGCACTTCATTTTAGGGCCTTAAGCACACCGTCCAGAAGTGCAGCCATTTGCACTTTTTATAAGCTTTATCCCCACCTAGTTATTCTAAGATCTTCTGCTAAATTTGTCCCTCATTCCCTCTCCCTAAGCTTAAGCCGTCAGCCCAGTAATACAGCTTCAAGAGCACATCTCTACCGAGTTATTTATTTAAATATGTGTCTGCCTTTGGTTAAGGCTGCCATACTTCTAGTGTGCAGCACAGTGTGAGACGTGGAGGCAGAGAAGTCTCTGTGGTTTAACTTATCTGTAAAGCACCCTGTTGATGCAAGGCAAGGACATTTTGATTAGTAAAAATGCAACCACCAACGAATTTTCAGTATTTCTACTGATAATTATATTTTACTTTTTGTTTTCCAATAAAAAATGAAAATAAATCTTTTTCCATTCGAATTTAAATACTTATTCAAACCGTCTCACAGTGAACCCAGTATATCACACACTGACCTCTGACCCCACTTTTAGCAAACAAATCAGTGCAGTTGTCAAAACCAGTTTCTTCCAGTTAAGACTTATAGCCAAAATAAAGGCCTATCTTCCTTCAAAAGACCTTGAAAAAGTCATTAATGCTTTTATCACTGCTCGGCTGGATTATTGTAATTCTTTATATATGGGTCTGCACCAGAAATATTTAAATCGTGTCCAGCTAGTCCAAAACGCAGCTGCACGCCTTTTAACTAAAACAAAGAAACAAGAACACATAACGCCAGTCCTGGCCTCCCTCCACTGGCTACCTGTCCGTTACAGGATAGATTTTAAGATTTTATTGCTTGTTTTTAAGGCCTTAAATGGTTTAGCGCCATCTTACCTGGCTGATCTTTTATGCCACCATTCTCCAATCAGAACGCTGAGGTCGTCAAATCAGCTTCTATTGGACGTCCCTAGATCAAGGCTAAAAAATAAGGGCGATAGAGCCTTTGCAGTGGGTGCCCCCACCTTATGGAACAACCTCCCCAGGCATATTAAAGCTGCACAGACTCTACAAACGTTTAAATCACTGCTTAAGACGCACCTGTTTGCTGCAGCTTTTAACCCTCGTTAACCTGGATTATGAAGTTTTAAAGTGTTGTTGTTTGTTTCCCCCATGATGTATTTTGGCTGGAGTGTTTTTTACTCTTGTTATTTATGTATTTGACATTGACCCTGTTCAGCACTTTGGTCAACTGCTGTTGTTTTTAAATGTTCAATTGACATTGACATTGACTTAGCTCTGTAGGAGTACAATCTTATGTGCTATCCCACTTTTTGTCAGAGAAAAAATGAGTTGAAAGAGTTAAAAATGGTGCTTCACTCACATCTTTCATGCTGTAAGATATGTTGGATGAGTAAAAGATGTATATATTTGTTCCTGCAAGAGCTAACACAACTTTCTTTGCGCACACGTACTGTATGACACCCTGTAATGTTTTCCTTATCTTCACATTTCAAACACAGCTTTATCTTTTCCTAACATGCAGAGGTGGAGTTCTTTCCACGTGCCACCTGCAGACAATTGTTTTTCTGCGTTCCAAATATCATGCTGTTCTTCCTGCTGTCAAAAAATGGTGAGGTGATATTTGGGTAACTGCAGGCTGTGAGGTGGAGCACTAGACTCCACCAGAGCGCCTGGAGTCAGCAAGGGGGAGGGACGTCAGGATGTGTCAGCCAGCATCACATCACGTTTGGCTCCAAGCGAGGCGAAGGTCTCCGGCCAAATCAGTTTATATAATAGACAGGATGAAAAACAGCAACCTCAGTCAGATGCAGTCTGTACACTTGGACACAATGGGGGCCATATGTGCGTGATGCTTTCACCACAGATCAAGCCTTTTCAGTATGCAATGAGAATCCACTCTTAGTCGTAGCCGTTATAGTTTTGCACAAATTTAGAGTTCCTCTGGAGCTGAAACTTTATCCGGCCCCTGGGGGTCAAGGTTGAACTGAAATGAGATTGAACTTGAAGGGATGAAGGATTGAATATAAATATGGATATGCTTGATAGGCCTGGAGGAGTGGTAGCGAAAAACCCAGGGAGTGATACTCGGGGGGGGGGGGGCATGTCTCAATGAAGCTTTATAGAGGTTGGTTTATTTCGCCGACTTGCCACTTCCGTGATTGTTCCGGTGCTGCCGTGAATTCCGCCGGATGTCCGTTTCTTTCCATTGTCTTTATCTTGCCGTTCTAACCTCTGGTTGATTCATGAGGACTATGGTCCACTGCTCCTCAGATCTCTGCAGGGTAAATCCAGACTGCTAGCTAGACCAGAGGTGCCCAAATTCATTCATAAGAAGGGCCAATCTCTATCTGGATGAAAGGCCACGGGCCATAAAGTAAATGTTGATTTTATAAGAAAATGTATTATATTTCACACAAAATTAATATAACACAGCTCTTTAATCTGCACGTATCGCCCATATTACACAACATTTACAGTTATTTATCACTTGCACCAGTGAACCCTATCCTTGTTTTTCAAAAGTCTTCAATGGAAACACAGCTTCAGCTCACCCCAGGTAGGCTTACAATTTACTACTCTTTCTAAAGTGTATACAATTATGTGTGTTTAGTGCGTTAGCTATGTGTTAAGTTGTATGGGTTTACTACGAGGTTGCTGGCGCTGTCCTGCATAGATCTAGCTGATGTCATGGCGTTTGCTAAAGTGTGGTTTCTGCTACTTTTTGTTGTAACTAACCTAAAGGCCCCATGTAACGCTAGCCTTTTACAAGAGGATGATGTTAGCTAATTGCCATACATTTTCTATCTAATACATATAAGTGAACATCTGCAACATAGTTGCCCTTAGTTCACTGCTGCAGGTGCACCAGTCAATTCTGCAGACTGTGGTGGTGTCAGGCTGTAACACGTATGCAGCTACTGGATCATCATCATCATCATCATCACTCCCCAGTTTGTATATTTCTTCTTTTCATGCCTTGGCATTCTTATCCGTTGCAAAAACATGGCTGACTGTAGTGGAGCAAAGCTGGTCAGCTACAGTAGTTAATGCAGACACCTCCAGTGCCTGCTACTGTATACACACACACACCCACACACACACACACACCACCAGAAGACGCTCAACAAAGTCCCTGTTAGTGATGTTGTTGCATAGTCTGTCCACCAGAGGACGCTCTACAACGTCACTGTTAGGGATGGCGTTGCATAGTCTGTCGTCCAGTGGACGCTCTACAACGTCCCTGTTAGTGTTGGCATTGCCAAGTCTGTCCACCAGAGGAAGCTCTACAACGTCCCTGTTGGCAACATTGTTTTTTTTTTTTGTGTGTGTGTTTTTGTTCAAAGGACTTTAAGTTTAATTTCTTAAGTTTGTATTTTTATACATTTTATTTATCAGAACATTAATATATTTTGATGTTCCTCTGTTCTGTTGTGACAATAAAACTAATTATTATGATATTATTTTAGTGATAACTCAACAAATGTTATGGAAATCTTTTAGTTTTGTAATACATTTCTGGATAAAAAAAAAATATATATAAACATATTTATCGGCATATTGGGTTTTTAACCCTTGTGTTGTCTTTGGGTCACGGGGACCCGTGTAGTTTTACCCATAGCGTTGTCCTTCGGTTCCCGGGGACAACACGAAGAGGGTGGACATGCAAGGGCCGAAGATGAAGACGCAGAAGTAGAAGAAGAAGAAGAAGAAGAAGAAAAAGAAGAGGTTAGTGAAGACAAGGGGCAAGAGGAGGACGAGCAGGATGAGGAAACATTTGTGTCAAAAGATGGCAAAATCAAATGGTCCTCTTAAACGTGTCATCCCAGTGTCCCTAGACCTCACTCCCATGCCACCCAAAAGAACAAACCCAACCAAGAAGAGGACAAGACAGACGCTGCTGCTGCCACTGCTGCTGTGCTGCTACTACAGAGCCAGGGACCCACAGAGTACGCCGCGGAACATGTTTACGACATAGTGTCTGCGTTTGGCCTTTTTGTCACGCGGCAAATCGAAGACATGGTTGTGGCTGCCACACAGCCGGCTGTTGCTTCTCGCGGTCATGTACCAGTCCCGCAACGAGACCTTGGAGATCCTATGGCACGAGGAGAGCGGCTGGGCCATTTTTCGCGCCACAATACCGATCAAGCAGTTCCACACGTACTCTAGACTGATTCGACGACCGCGAGTCTAGACAAGCCCGACAAGCCTCCTACGTGCTGGCCCAGCGGCTACTCGTCGAGCGACGCCTCACCGCGGTGGGCACGATGCGCAAAAACAAGCCAGAGCTGCCGGGGGCGTTGCTCGCTACCAAGGGCCGCGCTGTCTTCTTGTCCAAGTTTCTTGTCCTCCACTACAACCACACCAAGGCTGGCGTGGAAAACCTGGACAAGCTCGTGGGCACGTACAGCTGCTGCAGGAAGACGCCACGCTGGCCCCTCTCCCTGTTTCACAACATCTGCAGGAGCTGCACGCGGGCCTACTACTGTGCCGACTGTGTTTGCCCTTAGCCTCTTAGACCGCGTGGACGAGACAGCTGCCTCGCCTATACAACCCAGGCACCGACGCGACGGTGAACAAGCAGCTGGTGCCCTTTTCAGATGTTGTATTTGTTGCTTTGTTGTTGTTGTTTTTTGTTTTTTTTTTACCTTCGAGGTACAATTGTCTTTGTGTTCGAACAAACCTTGAATCTGTTTTGTAATAAACACACACACAAAGACACACACACACACACACACACACACCTTGGTCCCATGGACCCGAATGGCTCAAGGGTAGTAGAAAGTTGACATCAAACAAGGATGAGTCCCCGAGACCACAAAGGATGAGGCTACCACGGCAGTAGTGGGACGTACGTATATTGGCATGAAAAACAATACAGGGGGTCTCTGAGACCCAAATGATGAGGCCACGATGGCATTTGACATGGAAGGAAAGCAGTTTCTCGGGACCCCAAAGCAGAACGGCAGGCTAGTACAAAAGGTCACATAAGCTAAACATATCCAGGCAAAACAAAGGACAATAAAAGGGTTAAGCCAGCTTCATGCCAAGTCTGTGGGAGACATTGAATATTCTGTGTGACTCCTAGATAATATTGGAGCTTTCTGATTTAGGATTTTAAAAGTAAGGGCTTAAAAGTAAAGCTATATTGGTATTCTTTCAGGCTTTCAAAGGCATATTGTACTCTTCTTCGGGCTACTCTAAAACGGAGTCCTACTGTTACGTCAGGTTGATTCCAACTCTGGGTCAGACAACACATATCCAGTGTGTCACTCAGTTAATATCGTACCATTCTGATGTAGGATTTAAAAATTAAAGCCTTAAATGTCTAATTAATGCTTTATTTTAAGTCTTTTTCAGGCCGTTAAAGCCATATTGTACACTTATTTCAGGCTACTGTTAAAAAGAATTCCTCCTGTTAGGCAAGCTTTGTTCCAAGTCTGGGTCAGACATCACATAGTCCGTGTTACTCTAGGGTAATTTCAGAGCATTCTGATGTACGGTTTCAAAATTAAGGGCTTAAAAGCAACGCTATATTGACGCTTTTTGTTAGGCTGTTAAAGGCATATTTAACTATCCTTTATGCCAGTCTAAAATGGATTCCTACTGTTATGCCAGGCTCATTCAAATTATGGGTTAGACAATACATATCCATTGGATCACTCAGGTAATTTAGGACCATTCTGATGTAGAATTTTAAAATTAAGGCCTAGAAAGTCTAATAAATGGTATAATTTAAATCTTTTGCAGGCTGTTAAAGGCAATTTCTTCTCTTGTTCAGGCTACTCTAAAACAGAATCCTGAAGTTATGCCAGCTTCAATCCAAGTCTGGGGGAGACATCACCTATCCAGTGTTTCTCACAGGTAATTTCA
>NC_048428.1:2042030-2048321 GCF_013103735.1 Etheostoma cragini | reverse complement strand
CGTCCTGTATATGATTGTTGTGCATCATGGAATTGTGATTGAATGTACAGTGATGACGTGTGAAATAAACGAAACGAACGAAACGAAACGAAACGAAACGAAAGCTGACACCGCTTCCTTTTGCTTTGCACCCTCGGTGTGTCCGGTTCAGAATCCCCGTCCTCTTCTAGGCCCCTTGTGACTGTGCCGCCGTCGCCACCGCCGCAGGACCTCCTCGCCGTGACAACGGCTTTGACAAGCAAAGCGGACGCCTCCGTGCGAGGCAGACGCCGCCATCTCTTGATGAGCGGATTCACAAGCGCCCTTCCCAACAGCTCCAGGAAAGCCCTCCTGTTGTTGAGCTTGCCCCGCATCCACCAGGGCCTGAGCTCTTGCCACAGCACAAAGACTTTGTAGCCGGACACGTTGAGGATGTTGTGATGATGTGCTCAGCAGCACCACGTTCCTGTGCCTCTTGGGCATGTAGGACACCAGAGTGGCGATGAGCGTGAAGGCAAACTTGGACGAGAATACCGCGCGGCCCTTGGTGGTGAGCAACGCCCCCGGCAGCTCGGGCTTGTTGTGGCGCATCGTGCCCACCACGGTGAGGCATTGCTCGACGAGCAGCCGCTGCGCCAGCGCGTAGGAGGTGAAAAAGTTGTTGCACGTCATGTTATGCGGGCCCCTCAGGTTCTCGGTCACGTCCAGCACCACGCGTGTGCCCAGATTGCTCTCAGGTGTGCCGCTCACAGACTCGCCCGTGTAGAGCTGCATGTACCACGCGTAGCTGGAACCGGCATCGCAGGCCACCCACGACTTGAGTCCGGCGGGCTTGCTGGGCATGTACTGGCGGAAGGCGCATCGACCTTGTGGAAGTAGCGTGTCCAAACAAGAAGATGAAACATGATGGAACGAGATGGAAGAAAAAAATTAAAACACACACACACACAAACTCACCAGCCAACCTCACAGTCGTGGTGGTGGTACCTTTTGTACCTTTTCTCCTTTTTGTACCTTGGCTTCAGCGGGGACATTGCGAGCAGCACCGCCGCTCACTGGAATCCGATGCAGCTTCAACTCCAGAGTCAAACGACGGGCCATGCTGAAGCTGCCGCAACCCCCGGCTGTGCCGAGCCACGTGCAAAAAGTAATGACGACAAGAACAAAAATGTGTATACTCTCTGTGTGTGTGTGTGTGTAAAGAAATAATTACTAGACTGATTTCAAGACTTATTTTACCTCCCTTTCCACTCACCTTTGCCTTTCTTGTTTTTACTACAACTACAAGCCACTGGCCAGGATACTAGGGACTCAGAGGGGAAACGATGCGAGGCTAGCAGAACTACTACAAATCGATTGAGTATACCACGGGTCCCAGAGACGCGAAGGACAACGCCACAGGTGCCTGGGACCCGAAGTACAACGTCAAGGGTCCCCGGGACCCAAAGGACAATGTCACGGGTCCCCATGACCCGAAAGGACAATGCCATGGGTCCCTGGGACCCCAAGGACAATGTCACGGGTCCCCATGACCCGAAAGGACAATGCCACGGGTCCCTGGGACCTGAAGGACAACATCAAGGGTCCTATGGACCCGAAGGACAATGCCACGGGTCCTTGGGACCCGAAGGACAACGTCAAGGGTCCTATGGACCCGAAGGACAGTGCCATGGGTCCTTGGGACCCGAAAGACAATACCACGGTCCCCGGGACCCGAAGGACAACGTCAAGGGTCCCTGTGACCCATTTGATAATGCCACGGGTCCCTGTGACCCGAATAGACAATGCCACGGGTCCCTGGAACCCGAAGGACAACGTCAAGGTTCCTATGGACCAAAAGGACAATGCCACGGGTCCTTGGGACACGAAGGACAGTGTCATGGGTCCCCAGGACCCGAAGGACAACGTCAAGGCTCCCCGTAACCCAAACGACAATGCTTCGGGTCCCAGGGACCAGTAGGACAAAGTCAAGGGTACTTGTGACCCCAAAGGACAATGCAAAGGGTACCCGGGACCCAAAGGACAATGCAAAGGGTCCCAGGGACCCGTTGGACCCGAAGGACAATGCCAAGGGTCCCAGGGATCAAAAGGACAACATCAAGGGGCCCCTGAGACACGAAGGAAAACGTCAAGGGTCCCCGTGACTGGAATAAACCTGGATCAACAGGAGGAATCCTTTTTAGGGTAGCTGGAATAACAGGATTCGTTTTTAAAGTTTCCTGAAAAAGAGTAAAATCTGCCTTTAACAACATGCAAAAGATTGAATATATATCATTTAATAGACATTAAAGGATTTATTTTTATAGTCCTACATCAGTATGGTCCTTACTTACCTGAGTGGCCCAATGGATATTTATTGTCTCAACCAGAGTTTGTATTAACCTGGCTTAACAGTTGAAATCCATTTTAGAGTAGCCTGAAGAAGATTTAAATTTGCCTTTAACAAGCTTGAAATAATTTGTCAATATAGCTTTTATTTTAAGTCCTTAATTTTAAAATCGTACATAAGAATGCTCTGAAATTACATGAGAGACACACTGGAAAGGGGATGCCTCCACCAGACTTGGACCTTTTTAGAGTAGTCTGAACAAGAGAAAAATATCCCTTTAACAGCCTGCAAAATATTTAAATTTTTAACATTTATTAGGGGTCCAAGCCTGAGGATGCGTGCACCGCGGTAATCGCAAGGCGATACGCGGTTCACACAGCAGGGCTGTGGAACCCTATTGTTTTCGCTAAGATTTTCCTCCATTATTATTCTTCTCCGCATAAAACTGGTGCTGCAGCCTAAACCGTACATGGTGGCGACGCGCCATTTACAGGACTGGTCCGAAAGTCCGCAAAGACCTCACACGGAAAAAATTGCCCCACTTCCGACACTAGGTGGCGCTATAACAGAAAAAACGCGTACATCGGATATTAAAAAAACTTACATCCACGCGTTCCCTGAATCCAAATGAATCTCTTGATGTGGGCCACGCCCATTTTCGCCTAGACTTTTATGCGTGAAAAATCACGATTTATCAAAAACCAACTTTTTCAAACTCCTCCTAGACCGTGCAATGGATCTGCACGAAACTTGGCACATAGCATCTCCAGATTGGCTTGACAAAAAGATGTATAAAGATTTTTTATAGAATAAAAATTGCGCATATTACGGCCAACCAAATTTGTGTAGCTAACTCTGAAGAAACTGACTTTGCCATATCTCGGCCAAAATAAAATCTATCAAAGCCAAACTTGAGAACATTCCTTGCCATGACCCTCTGACGCTGCGAAAGAAATTTCACGAACATTGGCCACTAGTGGGCGCTATAAATACAACAAGTTTATATCTCATGAACCGCTCATCCGAATTTTACAAAATTTGATTGCTACCATCTAGGCCCACTCCTGAGGTGGTCCTTACAGTGGGGTACTGATTGGTTCAAGTGGGCGTGGCCTATGGACCAACGTTCAGATTAACCACTTCCACTAAAGTGAATTACTTGAAATTAACAGAGTAGATGTACAGTGGGTAGCCGACCAGACCTACCAAATAATACACACGTTGACCAGCAGGTGGCGCTACAATGAAGACAGATCTGCACGAAACCTGGTGTGTAGCATCTCCAGATGGCCAAGACAACATGTTGTATGAAGAATTTTGCTACGTAATTGTGTGCGCATTTCATGACCAAGCAAAGCTCCTGTACTTCGCTTTGGGTTCCACTTTCGTGCGCTCACCGGGTCGCTGGGGACGACTTGCGAGGGGAGGCTTGGACCCCGTTGAAACTGCGTGCAGTTCTAGTTAGACATTCTAGGCTTTAGTTTTGCAATCCTACATCGGAATCGTCCTAAATTACCTGAGTGATCCAATGGATATGTAGTGTCTAACCCATAATTGGAATGATCCCGGCATAAACGTAGGAATCCATTTTAGAGTGGCATGAAGGAGAGGTAAATATGCCTTTAACAGCCTAACAAAAACGTCAATATAGCTTTGCTTTTAAGCCCTTAATTTTAAGACCGTACATCAGAATGATCTGAAATTACCTGGCAGACACACTGGATAGGTGATGTCTCCCTCAGACTTGGAATGAAGCTAGCATAACGTCAGGATTCCTTTTTAGAGTAGCCTGAACAAGAGAAAAATATGCCCTAAACTGCCTGCAAAATATTTACATTATACCATTTAGTAGACATTCTAGGCTTTAATTTTAAAATCCTACATCGGAAGGATCTGATATTACCTGTGAGACACACTGGATAGGTGATGTCTCCCCCAGACTTGAAATGAAGCTGGCATAACTTCAGGATTCCTTTTTAGAGTAGCCTGAACAAGAGAAAAATATGCCTTTGACAGCCTGCAAAATATTTAAATTATACCATTTATTAGACTTTCTAGGCTTTATTTTTAAAAAATCAAATATCGTCAATATAGCTTTGCTTTTAAGACCTTAATTTTAAAATTCTACATCAGAATGCTCTGAAATTACTTTTGAGACACACTGGATAGTTGCAGTTTCCCCCAGATTTGGAATGAATTTGGCAAAACTTCAGGATTTATTTTTAAAATCACCTGAACAAGAGAAAAATATGACTTTTACTGACTGAAACATATTTAAGTTATAACATTCAGTAGACATTCTAGGCTTTAATTTTAAAATCCTACATCAGAATGATTTGAAATTACCTGTGAGACACACTGGATAGGTGATGTCTCCCCCAGACTTGGAATGAAGCTGGCATAACTTCAGGATTCCTTTTTAGAGTAGCCTGAACAAGAGAGAAATATGCCTTTAACAGCCTGCAAAATTTTTAAATTATACCATTTAATAGACCTTCTAGGCTTCATTTTAAAATTCCTGCATCAGAATCGGCCTAAATTACCCGAGTGATCCAATGGATATGTAGTGTCTAACCCATAATTAGAATGAACCTGGCATAACAGTAGGAATCCATTTTAGAGTGGCATGATGGAGAGTTAAAAATGCCTTTAACAGCCTAACAAAAATCGTCAATATAGCTTTGCTTTTGAGCCCTTAATTTTAAAACCGTACATCGGAATGCTCTGAAATTACCTGACAGACACAATGGATAGGTGATGTCTCCCCAAGACTTTGAATGAAGCTGGCATAACGTCAGGATTCCTTTTTAGAGTAGCCTGAACAAGAGAAAAATATGCCTTTAACAACCTGCAAAATATTTAAATTTCAACATTTAGTAGAGATTCTAGGTTTTAATTTTAAAACCGTACATCAGAATGCTCTGAAATTACCTAACAGACACACTGGATAGGTGATGTCTCCCCCAGATTTTGAAGGAAGCTGCCATAATTTCAGGATTCCTTTTTAGAGTAGCCTGAACAAGAGAAAAATATGCCTTTAACAGCCTGCAAAATTTTTAAATTATACTTTCTAGGCTTCATTTTTAAATTCCTACATCAGAATCGTCCAAAAATTACCTGAGTGATCCAATGGATATGTAGTGTCTAACCCATAATTGGAATGAACCTGGCATAAACGTAGGAATCCATTTTAGAGTGGCATGATGGAGAGTTAAATATGCCTTTAACAGCCTAACAAAAGCGTCAATAAAGCTTTGCTTTTAAGCCCTTAATTTTAAAACCGTACATCAGAATGCTCTGAAATTACCTGTGAGACACACTGGTTAGGTGATGTCTCCCCCAGACTTGGAATGAAGCTGGCATAACGTCAGGATTCCTTTTTAGAGTAGCCTGAACAAGTGAAAAATATTTAAATTATACCATTTATTAGACTTTCTAGGCTTTATTTTTAAAATCCTACATCAGAATGATCTGAAATTACCTGAGTGATCCAATGGATATGTAATGTCTTACCCAAAATTTGAATAAACCAGGCATACCAGTAGGAATCCATTTTAGAGTGGCATGAAGGAGAGTTAAATATGCCTTTAACAGCCTTACAAAAAGCGTCAATATAACGTTGCTTTTAAGCCCTTAATTTTGAAACCGTACATCAGAATGCTCTGAAGTTACCAGACAGACACACTCGATAGGTGATGTCTCCCCAAGACTTTGATTGAAGCTGGCATAAAGTAAGGATTCCATTTTAGAGTAGCCTGAACAAGAGAAAAATATGCCTTTAACAGCCTTCAAAATATTTAAATTTTAACATTTAGTAGAGATTCTAGGCTTTCATTTTAAAATCCTACATCAGAATGATCTGAAATTACCTGTGAGACACACTGGATAGGTCATGTCTCACCCACACTTGGATTGAAGCTGGCATAACTTCAAGATTCCTTTTTAGAGTAGCCTGAACAAGAGAAAAATATGCCTTTAACAGG
>NC_048428.1:2041560-2041930 GCF_013103735.1 Etheostoma cragini | reverse complement strand
AAAATATTTAAATTTTAACATTTAGTAGACATTCTAGGCTTTAATGTTAAAATCCTACATCAGAAGGATCTGATATTCCCTGTAAGACACACTGAATAGGTGATGTCTTCCCCCAGACTGGGAATGAAGCTGGCAAAACATCAGGTTTCCTTTTTAGAGTAGCCTGAACGAGAGAAGAAAATGCCTTTTACTAACTGAAAAATGTTTATATTATAACATTTAGTAGACATTCTAGGCTTTAATTTTAAGATCCTAGATTAAAATGCTCTGAAATTACCTGTGAGACCCACTAGATAGGTGATGTCTCCCCCAGACTTCGATTGAAGCTGGCATAACTTCAGGATTCCTTTTTAGAGTAGCCTGAACAAGA
>NC_048428.1:2041199-2041366 GCF_013103735.1 Etheostoma cragini | reverse complement strand
GAATTCTCTGAAATTACCTGACAGACACACTGGATAGGTGATGTCTCCCCCAGACTTGGAATGAAACTGGCATAATTTCAGGATTCCTCTTTAGAGTAGCCTGAACAAGAGAAAAATATGCCTTTAACAGCCTGCAAAATATTTAAATTTTAACATTTAGTAGACAT
>NC_048428.1:2040706-2040864 GCF_013103735.1 Etheostoma cragini | reverse complement strand
GAATGCTCTGAAATTACCTGTGAGACACACTGGATAGGTGATGTCTCCCCCAGACTTCGATTGAAGCTGGCATAACTTAGGGATTCCTTTTTAGAGTAGCCTGAACAAGAGAAAAATATGCTTTTAACAGACTGCAAAATATTTAAATTATACCATTT
>NC_048428.1:2040221-2040365 GCF_013103735.1 Etheostoma cragini | reverse complement strand
TTAACAGCCTGCAAAATATTTAAATTTTAACATTTAGTAGACATTCTAGGCTTTAATTTTTAAATCCTACATCAGAATTCTCTGAAATTGCCTTACAGACACACTGGATAGGTGATGTCTCCCCCAGATTGGGAATGAAGTTGG
>NC_048428.1:2039392-2040211 GCF_013103735.1 Etheostoma cragini | reverse complement strand
GGGTTCCTTTTTAGAGTAGCCTGAACGAGAGAAAAAAATGCCTTTTAGTGACTGCAAAAGTTTTAACTTATACTTTCTAGGCTTCATTTTTAAATTCCTATATCAGAATCGTCCTAAATTACCTGAGTGATCCAATAGATATGTAGTGTCTAACACATAATTGGAATGAACCTGGCATAAACGTAGGATTCCATTTTAGAGTGGCATGATGGAGAGTTAAATATAACTTTAACAGCCTAACAAAAGCGTCAATATAGCTTTGCTTTCAAGCCCTTAATTTTAAAACCGTACATCAGAATGCTCTGAAATTACCTGTGAGACACACTGGATGATGTCTCCCCCAGAATTGGAATGAAGCTGGCATAACGTCAGGATTCCTTTTTAGAGTAGCCTGAACGAGAGAAAAATATGCTTTTAACAGCCTGCAAAATATTTAAATTATACCATTTATTAGACTTTCTAGGCTTCATTTTAAAATTCCTACATCAGAATCGTCCTAAATTACCTGAGTGATCCAACGGATATGTATTGTCTAACCCAAAATTGGAATGAACCTGGCATAACAGTAGGAATCCATTTTAGAGTGGCATGATGGAGAGTTAAATATGCCTTCAACAGCCTGACAAAAACGTCAATATAGCGTTGCTTTTAAGCCCTTAATTTTAAAACGGTACATCAGAATGCTCTGGAATTACCTGACAGACACACTGGATAGGTGATGTCTCCCCTGGACTTTGAATAAAGCTGGCATAACGTCAGGATTCCTTTTTAGAGTAGCCTGAACAAGAGAAAAATATGCCTTTAACAGCCTGCAAAATA
>NC_048428.1:2039046-2039271 GCF_013103735.1 Etheostoma cragini | reverse complement strand
TTGGGAATGAAGTTGGCATAACTTTAGGGTTCCTTTTTAGAGTAGCCTGAACGAGAGAAAAATATGCCTTTTACTGACGGAAAAATATTTATATTATAACATTTAGTAGACATTCTAGGCTTTAATTTTAAAATCCTAGATCAGAATTCTCTGAAATCACCTGTGAGACACACTGGATAGGTGATGTCTCCCCCAGACTTGGATGGAAGCTGGCATAACTTCAGG
>NC_048428.1:2038792-2039036 GCF_013103735.1 Etheostoma cragini | reverse complement strand
AGAGTAGCCTGAACAAGAGAAAAACTTGCCTTTAACAGCCTGCAAAAGATTAAAATTATACCATTTTTTAGACTTTCTAGGCCTTAATTTTAAAATCCTATATCAAAATGGTCCTAAATTACCTGAGTGATCCAATGGATATGTAGTGTCTTACCCATAATTTGATTGAACCTGGCATAACAGTAGGAATCCATTTTAGAGTGGCATGAAGGAGAGTTAAATATGCCTTTAACAGCTTAACAAA
>NC_048428.1:2021831-2038692 GCF_013103735.1 Etheostoma cragini | reverse complement strand
GGTACTACTTTTCCTAAAGCCATATTGGGAAGGAACAATAATGTTTAGCTTGTCAAGGTATCCATTTAGCCTCTTGTAAACTACTCTCTCGAAAACCTTAGAAATTGTCCAGAGAGAAAGGACCGAAAATCACACATCGTGTGCGGTGGCTGCAAGAGATACATCTGCAGGAGCTGCACGCGGGCCTACTACTGTGCCGACTGTGTTTGCCCGTAGCCTCTTGGCCCGCGTGGACGAGGCCCCGAACAAACCTTGAATCTGTTTGGAATAAACACAGACACACACACACACACACACCTGGGTCCTAGGGACCCAAAGGCTGAGGCCTCAAGGGTAGTAGAAAGTGACATTGAAAAAGGATGGGTCCCTGGGACCACAAACAATGCACAAACAACAATGTTTTTACTACAAGTAAGTAGTTGTGTGTGTGTGTGTGTGTGTGTGTGTGTGTGTGTGTGTGTGTGTGTGTGTGTATATATATATACATAAAGGGTTGAAACCCATTTTTATTTATGATTAAAGCTGAGCTAGGCCATTCATTTTTGGCCTCGTTGGGCAATAGTGCTATAATAATCGCATAGCGGTGGGTGTAACGGCAAAAACATTGTATCGTGATTTCTTTCAGGTAGGATAACAATCCTCGATCTTATCAGGATTTTTTTAATGTTAACTGTAAAACCAAACTAATATCCCGATTAATAAAATAAAAATTACAGCCCTACAAGTAAATCACCACACCAAATTATGTTTTTTGTCAAATTATTGCGTCTTTTGACATTTTTGTGGGATTTCCCCCCACGTTCTTGACGCTTTTTGGACATTTTAGTCACTTTGTTCAATGGTCTTTCATAAATAAAGTCTTTTGAATGCTATTAAATTGAAATAAAACATTTAAAGAAAGCAGTGGGCTGATCATTTATTTTACTTGTGAAAAGCGTTGTGTGGAACAATCCGCGTTATTTTTCTGAAAATTTGTTTAAAAGACACTTTTCTGATAAAGATTTCTTTTTCAAAATGGGTCAAATTGGACCCGAGGACAACACAAGGGTTAAAGTAGGGGTGGGACTCACAAGAGGCCTCCAGATACGATATCATCACGATAATTATTGCAATATTCTGCGATATATAACCTGTTTCCCTATTTCAAATGACGTCCCCAAAAGGATACTAGAACATCTGTTTCATCTAAAAAGATATGATAATTTAATTTCATTGCTGCAAATTGGGATTGTCAAGCAGACAACACATTTACAATATTGCCACTGAAAATATTGCAATGCCATGCTATATTGACTTTTTTTCCCCACCCCTATAATATAGCAGCGTCTCCCGTTACTTGATTGGCTGGTTTGTCGTCCTGTCTCTGGTGTCTGAGTTTTTCCAACTAACTCCTAATGTCCTCATGCTACCGTGGCGCTTTTTGTTTTGTTGCATTAACTTGCCACTAATTTGTTGAGTAATGTTACCTTTCATCTTATATTTCACACTGTAATTAAAGTGTTTACTCATCAAGGGTTTTCTCATTTAGATCTCACTACACTGCACCGCGCTTGCCTTTTGTTTTTCCATTTGTCTTTCACACAAAAGCCACTAATTAAAGATCTTCCGATATAGTAATCATCAATAGAGAGTGGGCTATGAACAGAAACCAAACAAATGAATGATGATAGGTTTTTTTGAGTGTCTAGCTCTCACATGACATGAATCAATCAGCAGACAAAACAGGAACGCAGGCCCGGCAACAACGAGTTCAGTGGAAGCTGAGCTGTGATTAGGATTCAGCGAACAGCAGGACTCAAAGAATAGTTACGTTGAGCCCAAAGGAAACTGATCAAGCTTACTTCCGAGGGAGTTTTCTGCCTCGGGTCCAAGAATCAGCCATCGCTGATGATGTTGGAAGTGCCGCTCAGTGGGATAACTTTCAAGTGATTGAGGGGGGCCATGAGATTTTTGTTTATTCAGGAGCCAGGTGCAGATAACAGGGCCATTAATGATTGGAAGTTGATTACAAGTCACTTCTGCAGAGCATAGTGTGACGCTTCCCAGTTTAATCAAGAACAAAAAGTTAATGGGTGCAGTTCACATTTGTTTAGTCATTAGTATCTAGGTTACTGTTTATCATTGGCTTGTTTGGTGGAATATCTTATACAGAACATCTTTTCATTTTAGTTTTGTACGGAAACAAATAATGCCCATAATGATTTTACTAGAACTGCACGCAGTTTCAACGGGGTCCAAGCCTCCCCTCGCCAGTTGTCCCCAGCGACCCGGGGAGAGCACGAAAGCGGAAGCCAAAGCGAACTACAGAAGCTTTGCTTGTTCATGAAATGCGCACACAATTACGTAGAAAAATTCTTCATACAATAGATTGTCGTGGCCATCTGGAGATGCTACACATCAGGTTTTGTAGGTCAACGTGTGTAATATTTGGTAGGTCTGGTCGGCTACCCACTGTACGTGTACCCTGTTAATTTCAAGTACTTCACTTTAGTGGAAGTGGTTAATCTGAACGTTGGCCCATAGGCCACGCCCACTTGAACCAATCAGTACCCCACTGTAAGGACCACCCCAGGAGTGGCCTAGATGGTACCGATCAAATTTTCGTGCAGATATGTTGCACGGTCTAGGAGGAGTTCGAAAAAGTTGGTTTTCGATAAATCGTGATTTTTCACGCATAAAAGTCTAGGCGGAAGTGGGCGTGGCCTATATCAGGAGTTTCAGTTGGATCCAGGGAACGCGTTGATATAGGTTTTTTTAATATCCGATGTACGGTTTGGGAGTTATAGGGCAAAACGCGTTTTTTCTGGTATAGCGCCACCTAGTGTCGGAAGTGGGGCAATTTTTTGCGCCTGAGGTCTTTGCGGACTTTCGAACCAGTCCTGAAAATGGCGCGTCGCCACCATGTACGGTTTAGGCTGCAGCACCACTTTTATGCGGAGAAGAATAATGATGATGAATAATAATAATGGAGGAAAATCCTAGCGAAAACAATAGGGTTCCACAGCCCTGCTGTGTGAACCGCGTATCGCTTGCGATTACTGGGGTGCACGCATCCTCGGGCTTGGACCCCTAATGATGAATAATAATAATGGAGGAAAATCCTAGCGTAAACAATAGGGTTCCACAGCCCTGCTGTGTGAACCGCGTATCGCTCGCGATTACTGCGGTGCACGCATCCTCGGGCTTGGACCCCTAATTAACGTTTATTGCAAGTTGGGGGAGTTAGTTTTCCTTTACTGACAGCTAACGTCACTTATAGCTCCTCTACTCTTACATGGTTTACGTCACTGCATCCCCTGACTAGAGCCCGGCCCATAAAGGATTTTTAAGGCCAATACGATACGAATATTATATATATACTGTATATTCCAATATATCGGCTGATTTACCAAAATAAATCCAGAAACGTTTAATAAAACATAAACAGATTTCCCTAACATTGGTTATTTGTAGTTTGTATTTATGAGTTCTCACTAAAATAGTATAATTATAATGTGGTTTATTGTCATAACAGAACAGAGGAAAATCAAATATATTAGCTAGCAGACAGTGAGGAGATGTTTTTTACAGTGCGTTCTGGGGACAGTCAGCTAGCAGACAGTGAGGAGATGTTTTTTACAGTGTGTTCTGGGGACCGGCAGTTAGCAGGTAGTGAGGAGATGGTTTTTTACAGTGTGTTCAGGGAACAGGCAGCTAGCAGGTAGTGAGGAGATGTTTTTACAGTTTGTTCAGGGAACAGGCAGTGTGTTAAAGTCACAGTGAGTCAGGGCAATACCGTTTAACCGGTTAGAAGTGCCGTTACACTTTTTAAAACTCCATGCAGGGACAAATCCGGTAGAATGAGATACAAATACACAAATAAAAGTTGTGGTGTAAGAAATGAATAATCATTTGATTTAAAGGGTCATAGGCACAGGTTTGGGAAGGGTTTTACTTTGTTTTGAATGTAAAATGTTATATAAAATAAATCAAATTTTCTGAGGAAATAGTATAAATAGGTTTTAAATTATTTCTACTGAAATATTTTTTTTTGTTAGTACAGAGGAGAAGTACCAAAAAAAGGTGCGTTGGGTAGTGGAAACCGAAAGGAATAAATGATACCCAACCCCAGTGCTCATGAATTATGTAAGTAAAATATATTGTTTTTATTCTTTTAGGGGATAAAATAAGGCAATGGTAAGGGATACAAAGATTTAATTTTTTTTCTCATGATACCACTTTTGTCCTACATTACATTAATGTTTCCGCTAAATACATTTAGTAGTAGAACTGTTGGGCAGAACAGGGTGAGCAACTAGAACAGTGATAGGACGTCATCACTTGTGAAGTCATGGCAAACAACAGCAGAGTGAAAAGGCGCCAAAAGCCTGCACGGCTGTTTTATAATGAATCCGCGTGGACGTGGGTCCAGTTAAATATGACAGTTACGGTAGCACCCAATTGGTTCAAATTACTGTTTATCAGACCCCAGATGAGACAAGAAGCTAACGTTAGTGAGCGCTGAGAACAGAGAACTGAGTTCAACAACAGCTTCTTCCCCACTGCTTTCAGACTGTGGGACAATGAAACACACTAAAACAGTCCAATCAATCTGAATATTCATGTACAAGATAATTTGTTTGGAATTATTCTCTACTGCACTGTTTCACTTTAAATATGGATATTTATACTTTGTACTCTTTCCCTACTGTATGTATCTAGTACCTATATTTCTAGTTCTATATTTATTTTTATTACTCCACATGCTCTGCACACCCACATAATAATTTAAGCATTTATTTATTTGAATTCAATGTAAATAATAACTCGTCTTTTCCAAGTTGTTTTTAACCATTGTGGGTTTGTTTTGTCACTTTTTCAATGTTGTGGTTGCTTTTTTTGATGGTTTTTTTCATAGTTATTTGATATTTCTAATGTTGACATTTTCTAAGGCCCAGTTTTTGTGATAAGAAAACGGAAAATGGGTCAAATCTGACCGGAGGACAACATGAGGGTTAATTGTTTCTGTGCTGTATTCTTTTAAGCTGTGAACTTTGCACAAAATTTCAAAGATTCAAGAGTTCTTTATTGACATAGTGTCGTATGTCAACAAAGAAATATTTATTCTTGAGTCTGCTGCGGTCCCCCTGCCTTTGACTCTCGGCTGCAGGAGACCCCGACTCCCTTGACACACTGTACTGGCATGCAGGTTCAGTGCGTGGTTCATCAGCAGGGAGTACAGCATAATAATTACCTGTCATGTGGAGTCTGAGAAGTTTTTTGTTGGAATATGTGGTAGTGGATGGAATATTAATAGAAATATAAAGTGGAAATCCCTGTTGTATGATAACTTATGTTGTGGACATGCATTTTAAATGTACACACTTTTTAGCAGGCCAATTAGGGGTGTGTGAAATGTTTGCAGGCATGTGGAATTTACAGTTTCAGTCCATATGCTAAGGTTTGTTTCTTGAAAAAAACATACTGAGGTTAGAATCAATGTTGAGGGTTAGCGTTCGCTAAAGGTTACACTTTACCTTAAAGGTCCCATGGCATGAAAACGTCACTGAGTTTTTCTAACGTTAATATGAGTTAACCCAGCCTGCCTATGGTCCCCCAGTGGCTAGAAATGGGAATAGGTGTAACCCGAGCCCTGGGTATCGTGCTCTGCCTTTGAGAAAATGAGAGCTCAGATGGGCCAATCTTGAATCTTGCTCCTTATGTGGTCATAAGGGGCAAGTGGCATATACATAAATGGCACATACTGAAGAAAAGCTCATTGTGGGACTGGCTTTAGTGGCTGTAATTCTGTATCAAGGCTGAATTTTGGTGAAGAGACTTCAGATACGTGTAGGGGACCACTAAGGTCTATATAACAGAGACTTCAGATACAGTATTAGGGGACCAGTAAGGTCTATATAAAAGAGACTTCAGAAACAGTATTAGGGGACCACTAAGGTCTATATAACAGAGACTTCAAATACAGTATTAGGGGACCACTAAGGTCTATATAAAAGACTTCAGAAACAGTATTAGGGGACCACTAAGGCCTATATAAAAGAGACTTCAGATACAGTATTAGGGACCACCAAGGTCTATATAAAAGAGACTTCAGATACATTATTAGGGACCACTAAGGTCTATATAAAAGAGGCTTCAGATACAGTATTAGGAGACCACTAAGGTCTATGTAAAAGAGCACTGTGTCATGGGACCTTTAACAGAGGTCAGATAAGCCCACTGATGGCGACGTTATTTTTCACATGTTTTGACACAATGTTTGGTAATGACAGTTGTAGTGATCCTTTATTTCTATGTTATAGAAATACAGAGGTCTGATTGACGAATGCCTGAATCTGACCCACTTATGCAAACAGACTTGATTAAAATTTTTATATCCAAATTGAGCTTCATAAATTTGATCAATTTGAACAACGTTTTGGAATACTGGGCACTTGAACTTACGTTAAATGTTTTAGTGCTGTATTTTCAGTGATCATTAAAAATCCCAAATTATGTCTTTGCCTCCATAGTTTAGTGTCAAAATTCAGACAAGTATGTCGGTGGGAATATGTTACGTACGACAGTGTATATAATGGGCACTTTTCATATCACTGAGACTGTCAAGCCATGCGCTCCAAGGGTTGGATGTAATCATTCTCCACCAATATGAAATAATGAAGTATGAAGGGTAATTGTTAAACAAGTGGCCTCCCGGGAATACTTACAAGATTGTACCTGACGTGTGATGTGTAAGAGGCGTCTTGTTAGCGTGGACACACACACCCACCCACACACACATGCACACACTTGCACACACAAACACTTCTAGATTAAACCCTATTAATGCAGACTCAAAGCCCAAGTGACATCTCCAGCAGCGTAATGAAAATTTTAGCAGGAATCTGAGGCTGATTATCAACTGCAAATTTGCTGTAATGCCAGTAATCAGAGGAGATGGAACAGTGGAGAGAGAGAGAGTTGAAGGGAAGCCATCAGCGCGCCTGAGCACTAATTAAAGCGTACCTGCATCTTGTTTCCTGCCATCTTCTTAACATGACAATGCTGCCAAGGCCCTGATGAGAATTCATTTCTATGCCACAAACAGGTTCTGATTTAATTTAACAGATTGCTATTTATTGTTGAGTCCATGTACTTATGTGGCTGAAATGAGTAATGAATGAATAATACATGTCTTTGTCTCTTTTTATTTTTTATTTTTTTTCTTTCTTAATTGCTGTGTTTATATTTGACAGCGTGGATTTTTGTTCACGAAAGCGAAATGATAATGGCCTCATGATATTTTTTCCTGCTCAGGTGTCGGAGGGTTAATCACAAAATGAACTTATCATCTTCCTGGATGAAGTAATTAATCAGTGCAGGACACACTCGTCACATAATTGAGGGTGAATAATGAGGAAGAGGCATGCAGTCTAGTGGGAGGGAGAAAGATGAGGAAAGATCACAGATTGGTAATTAGGACACAGGACACTTGTTGGAACCTGTAGGAGAAATGTTGTTGTGCCGCTTATGGCACAGTTCTATCGCTGTGATATAAGAGCGGACGGGCTCTCCGCAGGCAAATTCTGTTTTCACACCCTACTCTTAATAAACTACCTTTGTGTGGCTAAACCAGGCCAGCGTAGATTTATTTAATACACAGAAATAGATTGGACGCTGCACAAGCCACCCAGCAATGTTTCCAGAAAAGTTTTCAAGTTACAGAGTAGGCGTCAAATGTCATTCTCAAAGTATTTTTCTTCTTAAAATGGAGAGAAAGCTTTTTTGCCTCCACATGCCCTCATTTAGATTTGATTGAAAGAAGAACTTGTTTCCGGGTTTTGTGTGAATGTGGCTAAGCTCTGCCGAGCCAGATGCCAGTCGACGTTGGTTAAAACCGTGGCTCCGTTAAGTTTGTAATGAGCTGACACAAAAACAGCTTCAAGTCATGTAAAAAGCAACCAGTGCTCCTTCAAATGAGATCGGAGATGTAATCACCAACTCAACGATATACAACATGGCAGTTTGAAAATAGAAGATTGGTGTGAACATGCTCAAAGCCTGAAGGATATAGTCCTTGTCCATATCATATATTGTATAGCTGCAAAGGCTATTCAATTCTCGACTATTAAGTTAATCCGCAACTATTTTGTCAATTGGTTTGAGCCGTTTTTATGAAAAGAAATCATCGTCAGCGTCATCTTGGGCTTAGGAAAAAAACGATTTTTTTTTACCTTTTTATTTGAAATTTTATAGACCAAGCAACTAATCGAGAAAATAAACAAGAGATCATTCAACAATGAAAGTAATTGCCAGTTATGTTGGTGAGGCTGAGGCATCCCATCATGGTGATTAAACAAACACATGGAAGCTTTGAACACTGCCAAAGGACACAAATCTCTCATTATACTTTTAGACAGTTGTTTAGCTCTTACCCAAGTGTAACGATTGTGTAGTGAAGCAGCATTTACATAATGGGAACGGATTTGATCGTCTAAAGTTGAAAGCATTTAAACAAAGCGGATATAAGACATGGTGTAATGCCAATATCAGACCTTCAGGGCTCCGTGTACATCTGTAAATGTGTGTGTGAACAGGAATTCGATGTCCGTTGCAGCCCTCGGGGCTAATGTTGGTTTAATGTGCAGTACTGTATCACCAGAGGTATTCTTAGGACAATTATGTCTTCCAAAAAAGACGGCATCTGTCTCCTCTGCCTTTTCTGCATGGCGAGCACATGAATACTGCAAATCAATACAGAGAATAGCAATCATGGGAAACTGCTCAAGCGTTGGTGAAAAAGTGCGACACGCCAAGCGGCACTCGCTGTTTAACGGAACATGCAGAGCCCGCGTAGGCCTTGCTCAATTTATCGACCGTTGCAAGAAATCAACAGTGGCAAGCAGCTTAGCGGCTCTCTCTTCTCATAATAGACTCCATTCATACGGGCCTTTCATTCGGCACGAGGTGACAAATGGACATAGTGTCTGCCAGCCTGCCTCTGAATTTATTTGATTCTTTTCTTCCTCCTTCCCCTCCCGTCCTCCCTTCACTCGAGATCCTTGCTGATATATCTTGACGCTCTGAAGTATCCAGAGTAAATTCACTTTGCTTCTACTGCTGTTTATAACCTTCAGACTGCCAGGAACGATCTAAGTATGCACACCACAAACAGCCGTTGTCATCCTTGAGAACACATAACGAGATATGAAAAGGGTGGCTCGAAGTACGGAGTGGGATAAAACAACGAAAAAGCTTTTGTAACACCAAAAAAGTTACTTTAGTGACTTATTATCTCTAAAAGTCCTACTTATAAATAATCTGTATTTAACTAATAGTAATAGAGCAGACGTATGTGTGTGTGTGTGGGTGATAGAATAACCCTGCACTGCATCATCATTTCCAAAACCACAGATGGTAGAAAATTGTTAATATAAATCAGATGGCAATTTGTTTATGGCTACAACAGCAAGTGAAATGCTTCTTCTCACACTGGCATAATTACATTATATTCAAACAAATATGCTTGCTGCTTTTCAAAAGTTTCACCAAACACCATCATGCACCCACTTCTTGTTTACCCATTTAAAAATAAAAAGTGGGAATGAAGTCGGACTGATAGTAATTCCACACGAGGACGGAGAGCATTAATAATGAGAGCATTTTACTGTGGATGTAAATAAATATTTCAGCCTCAGAAGCCTTGTGTCGGTAATCTATCACCCCACTCCCAAAGATGGGATGCTCCCTGCGGGAAGATAATTCACCAGTTGTGGATCCTGAGCAGCAGATGATCTATAAAGTCCTAGGAAAGGTTGTTTATTGCTTTCATAATTAAATTTGGTATCTTGGTAGAGGGGCTGTCACGGTATGATTAATCAAGTCCCACTGGCCGTAGCTGTTGAGGGCCAAGTAGCAGGTGTTGCTCACTCCGGCCTGAAATGCTGCGGTGGCAGCTACAGCTGGGCAATATATCGATATTATATCAACCATAAGACTAGATATTATCTTAGATTTTGGATATCGTAATATTCAATTCAAGTTTATTTATATAGCGCCCAATCACAAAGTTATCTCACACTGCGTTTTTCATAAAAGAGCAGGTCTAGACCGTACTCTGGGATGTTATTTCCAGAAACCCAATTCTTTTTTTAGCAACACATTTCTGTTAACTGTTTTTTCAGTGTCTTTATTTTGATTTCTTTTTCCATATCAGGACAGTCATATTACCCTCTGTTCTTGTACCGGAAATGGTTTTGGAGGTCTTATACTTTCATTTTGTGGAATTGATGGAATAATGATGGTGATTAATTTGGTAACCTTTTGCGGTTTTGGGACTGATGTCACCACTCCAGTAAATTGCACCTCATTGTCTTATCGGGGCGGCTGTGGCTCAGTGGTAGAGTGGTTGCCTGTCAATCGGAAGGTTGGTGGTTCGATCCCTGCCCCTGCAGTCATTGTTTAAGTGTCCTTGGGCAAGGCACTGAACCCCGAGTTGCCCCCGGACTGCGCATCGGAGTGTGAATGTGTGTGAATGTTTATCTGATGAACAGGTGGCACCTTGTACAGCAGCCCCGGCCACAGTGTATGAATGTGTGTGAATGGTGAATGTTTCCTGTAGATGTAAAAGTGCTTTGAGCAGTTGTTAAGACTGGAAAAGCGCTATATAAATACAGCACATTTACATCTTAGATTTTGGATATCATAATATAGCATAAGTGTTGTCTTTTCCTGGTTTTAAAGTCTGCATTACAGTAAAGTGATGTCATCTTCTGAACTTATCAGGCTGTTCTAAATGTTCTATTGTTACTCATTTAGTCATTATAGCCACATTACTGATTATTATTTATCAAAAATCTCATTGTGTAAATACTTTGCAAAAGTACCAATAGTCAACACTACGATATCGTTGCAGTATCGACATCGAGGTATTTGGTAAAAAATATCGTGATATTAGATTTTCTTCAGATTTTGCCCAGCCCTAGTGGCAGCTAAATGAAAGCATGGCGCTCAGTTTATTACAAGTTTGTTTTCAAACTTGATGAAAAAAAAGGGAAAAAATGTCAATGTAAATGTCAATTTTATTTCTATCGCACATTTAAAAACAAAAACAGTTGACCAAAGTGCTGAACAGGGTCGATGTCTTATACATAAATAACAAGTGTAAAAATTATTCCAAACAAAGTGAATCACAGGGAGACAAACAACAACACTTTAAAACATCAGAATCCAGGTTGACGAGGGTTAAAAGCTACAGCAAAAAGGTGCGTCTTGAGCGGGGATTTAAACGTTTGTAGGGTCTGTGCAGCTTTAATATGCCTGGGGAGGTTGTTCCATAGGGTGGGGGCGCCCACTGCAAAGGATCTATTACCCTTATTTTTTACCTTTGATCTCGGGACGTCCAAGAGCAGCTGATTGGTTGACCTCAGCTTTCTGAATGGAGAATGGTGGCATAAGAAATAGGCCAGATAAGGTGGCGCCAAACCATTTAAGGCCTAAAACTGTTGTGGGTTGGGGTTTTTGTTTGGGGTTATCTTCCCGTTTGGCCTTCCCTGTGTTTTTGTCTCGGTTTTCTCCCTAGACTGGTGTTGTAGATCCTGTCTTATGTTTCCCTGTGTCTGTGTGTTCTGCTTCCTGTTTTTGATAGTCAGCTTCCTGCCTTGTCTTGTCTTGTCTAGCTTCACTTTGTTTGACTGATTGTCCTGCCCCGCCCTAATGTAATTCACCTGATGTCTAACCTGTTCCCCATTACCTCATTACCTCATTACCATTACCTGTTTTTCTCAGTCTTTGTGAGAGTTGCGTCGCGCTTCGTCAGCCAGTCTTCGTATCTTCCCTGTGAGTTAGTCCAGATATCCCTCGTGCTGTTTCCTTGTTTTTGTTTTGGCTTCCCCGGACCTGTTTTTTGGACTCCTTTTATGTGGGACTTTTTCTTCATTCTTTGTGGTTCCTGGATTTTGCCAATGCCTGTTGCGTCCCGTGTTTGCCTTGGTCTTCTGTTAATAAACTTCTCTTCACCCCCGCCTGCCTGCTTGCCGTCCACATCTCTGCATTTGAGTCCAAGCCTCACTTCCCCATAACAAAAACAAGCAATAACATCTTAAAATCTATCCTGTAACGGACAGGTAGCCAGTGGAGGGAGGCCAAGACTGGCGTTATGTGTTCGTGTTTTTTTGTTTTAGTTAAAAGGTGAACAACTGCGTTTTGGACTAACTGGAGGCGATTTAAAGATTTCTGATGAAGACCCATATGTAAAGAATTACCATAACCATAACCAGCCGAGCAGTGATAAAAGCATGGATGACTTTTTCAATGAGAAAAAAAGCCCTATAAGATACCACAGCAGGGATTAGATACATAAAACTCTGTTCAGAATCACAGCCTTAACTTTGTGTACAAGCATAAAGCCTTGTGTACTAGAACTGAAACAATGACTTTATTAACGTATTTTGCAAACCACAGCATTAATTGACAAAAATGGTAGGCAAATGAATTGTTGATGACAATTATCATTGTTTGCAGCCCTATTGTGAAAGCATTGTTTTATGCTTTTTTATATGCATCTCAATGTATGATGGCCAGTTCTGTGTAGGTGTAATAAAAAGTATTTATGAGAAACATACTTGCGTTGTATTTATTTTCATAAATACTTATTTATGTGTGGGAATGGCATATACATTGGTTTTGTGCATAAATCTGAAATGCAACATGAAGCTTCACTGTGTCTGTCCTATCAAAGGAAGGCCTCAAAATAACACAATCAGAATATTGTTGCCACATAAATTAGCACAACAAAATGCAGTATCCACTGTACAACATTGTAAATCACATTTTGACAATTTTATATGACGTTACATCAGCCAAAACAATACAAATTGACAATAAAAAACACAAAATGGAACTTGGGATTTATTTCAAAAAGGTGGGCAGTGAACACAACAAAAAATACTGGCCGAACAAATTATAAATCAATCTTTGGATACGTAAAAAACCCTCTTCAATCCCGTCGTCAGTGCTTTCTTTGGTTTCCTTGTTCTTTTGTACCTCTTCCAACTTCTTGTCCTTCTCCTTGAATTTCTCATTCATCGCTGCCCTAAGTGCCATCGCTAAGAAATGTACTTGAAAATGTCAATTTATGATGTTTTTTAACATTATAATGAGTTCCCCCAGCCTGCCTATGACCCCCCAGTGGCTAGAAATGCTGATAGGTGTAAACCGAGCTCTGGGTATCTTGCTCTGCCTTTGAGAAAATGAAAGCTCAGATGGGCCAATTTGGAATCTCGCTCAAATTCACGGTGATTGGTGGAATTTGCGTGAACTATTGCAATCGCGACTTCGCGAAATCCGGGAGGGACTGATGACCCTTATTCTCATCATCTGTTTAAATCCGTTGATTAGTTTGTAAAAGAATATAACAATTACAAGTTTTCTGTGGCCAAGTTTCACTTCTTCAAAATTCATGTTTTGGCTGACCAAATAGAACCCAACAGCATGTCACAATGATATAACGTCGAGAAAATCATGGACTACTTACATTCGAAAATCTGGAACCAGCAAATATGTGGCTTTCCTGCTGGATTAATTATTGAAATTGAAGTTATTTCATTTCTGTCGATCAACCTTTTCACTAATAGTTTTAGCAATAATGTATATCAGATACGGATGATTGACCAATTTCATCCCTCAAAGAAAGAACAACTGGTTGCCCTGTAGGACTTCTACAATACACAAATACAGGACAAGCTTGGGTTTTGTCACCTAAGATGGATGAGTAGTGGAATAATAGGCATTACCATTTATAGATTAACTGTTAACAATCCAACAACACAAGTCCAAAAGTGAAGGATGATGGCATTTGTGTTGTCATCAAGGAGCCTTTCAACCACAATAATGTGGCTAATGAATATGAATAGGAGCAACCAGAGAATTAAGTTATTTGACTGGACGCACTTTGAAAGGTGGCCGAGATGCAGCGTGGCTCACCACTACATTAGTGTCAGTGTTATACTTAAAGCCCTGAATCATTTCAACAGTGTGGAGAGGGCGAACGGACTATAGGACAACAGAAAGTCAATATCGGCGTTGATCACAAAATGAACACGGTGTTTAATCCTAGGTGCACAACAAAAGTCGGCTCCATCACGTTGCTTCCCCTGCTAGCCTCGGGGCACAGGTAGAAGGTTTATTAGACTCAGCGCTGGGTGTTTTTCTGTGTGTGAGCACATGTGATCCGAAGCTATATGGATTACACTCTGCCAAAGCCGGTCCCAGACTTGTTTTTCAAAAGGGGCTCAAATTGGCAGAAGTAGGGGGAAATGTGGCAGCTCTTGTGATGAGTCGGTGTGATGATCATCGTCTCACTTCCCTGACAAATGCGATTTAAAAAGGAGCCGTTATGTAAAGTTAGGATTAGGGAGGATTTGACAATCTCCGGTAAAAACAGGACAAATTGAGTCCTCAAGCTATATCCTGAGTGTTTCTGTTAATCGACGGTGGTACAGTATGGGACCTGAGCTAAGCAGAAGGTCTTTCATCTTTACGTGGATCCTGCAATCTGTGCCTCGGCCTGAATGTTCAAAGTGAACAGGCACATTACAAAGGAGAAAAAGATGGGATTAATATATATATATTTCTTTTCATGTCTTAAATAATGCCATGCAGGTTCAGTGTGTGGTTCATCGGCAGGGAGTACAGCGGGTTCATAATTACCTGTCATGTGGAAAAATCAGTTCATCAGCTAAGGTTTGTTTCTTAAAAAAACAAAGAGGTTAGAATCCATGCTGAAAGTACCTTTAAGGTCCCATGGCATGAAAATGTCACTTTATGATGTATTTTTAACATTAATATGTGTTCCACCAGCCTGCCTATTGTCCCCGTGCTAGAAATGGAGATAGTTGTAAACCGATCTGGAATCTTCCCCTTATGAGGTCATAAGAGGCAAGGTTACCTCCCCTTTCTCATCTCTGCCCGCCCAGAGAATTTGCCCCCCCATGAGAGAAAGACGTCATGGCTTTTAAACGAGCAAAATGGCGGTTGGTCAAGGCCACACCCCCAGTCTCCACCTTGCCCCCCCCCCCCCTCCTCAAAAACTACAGACATAGAAATGGCACATACTAAGGAAATTGGTGTCCTTAAAAGGTTGGATTTTCCAACTTCATTTTTAATCAAAACATTAAAATCAATTTGCTAAATATGTTTTTTTATTTCTCTTTTACATCAACTTTAGCATGGGTGTGTAAACATATGCCACTGTATATATATATTTCATACTGCTCATACATTTTTCCCAACTAATTTCATGCTGCAAATACTATGTACTGTATTTTGTCATTTGTTTCTACTGGGACAATAGTATTACCCGATTCTCCTCAGGGTTTCATCCATATTTTTTTGCATTTACTTGTATTATGTAATATCACTTTGGTACATTTTATTTGCGGGATTCTATTACTATTTGTTGCTGGAATTGTTACTGTGTATATTTTGTGTTCAATATTTATTTGCTGCTGCAACGGCTTTCCCACAGGCCTCATTACAGTTTCGTCCCGTATTATCCTGTCTGATGTCGGCCGGTCTCTATTTCCAGCCTGACGTCCACGTGTTAGTACACCAGAGGGGCGCTTTCCTCTCTGTGTTGTCCTGTGGTTTTATCCCTCTCACCTCGTCACCTGGCTGCTGGCCTGTGGGCTGGCAGCCTCAGATGGTTAATTATCTCTTGTCTGAGCCGTGATCATCTCCCTAGGGGCCCAGCAGCATAACGCTGTATCAGAGGCAGCCTATTGAACTTCCTCCCAGCCCACCGGGGTGTCCAACCACCTGGCTAATAACGATGCAGCTGCCAGTCCGGCTGAGCTGCGGCATCAATAATCCTGTCTGCAGAGTAAGATCAATTACAAAACAACGAACTGAACATTGAGATGCAAGACAAATATCTTCTGTTGGCTTCATGTCTTAAATGACAAGAGCAGACAGCTGATTGTGTGATTGTTGAGGCGCTTTCTGGTGGAGGGTAAGATGAGAAGATACTCTCATCTACTGTATGTCCATTAACTATACAGCTACAGCCACACACACACACACACGCAGCAGAAAGTGAATAAGTGTATTTGCCAAAATATCAAACTGGTGATTCCCAATCAAGGGTACCATCAGACCGTATTCTTGCTCTTGCTGCAGCTGCAGACTTGGATTTTCAGACTCAAGGCTGCTCCAGAAACACAACTGTGCTGAGAAAAAACAGAAACGGTTCGGGAACACACTCTCCACATCATGAAACTTAGCACCTGGTGATAATAATGACCATGCAGCAGTGAGGTTGTTGCATCCTCAACAGTGGAAACTCGTAAATATATTTTTTTCCTGGCAGGACAAAACAACCAGTTCTGATACATATTGGATTTTTTTTTTAAATTATTGGCTGCTTCTGTAGTTGCCGGATTCTTAGAAAGACTTTGAAGTAGTTCAACTGATTGACAACATAAATGGCTGACATTCAGCCTCTTCTTCTCCAAGTGGTATGATGCAAAATTCACCAAAACAACCTAAATATTGACAGTATAGTATGAAATGGAAGCTTTAAATGGGAGATCATCAGCAGGTGGTCCGGGGCCCCTAGGGGGTCCTCAGAGGTACTGCCGTGGAGCCACCAAATTGTAGTTTTTTATTTTTCAAAAATGAAACGCCTTAACATGAATCCAACATATTGTTAGCAAATATGAACGCCCACTGCTTACTGGCCTAAAGGTGAGGTATTCACTAAGGGTTAGGGTTAACCCATCCACAAGCACCTGGGCCACATGGATGTATAGTGTAACGCTAGTATATGTTTGCGTTAACTATTACTACTTGTGATTACATATTAGTACTTTCGAGGCGTGGGTAG